>NC_034192.2:53835686-53885686 GCF_002021735.2 Oncorhynchus kisutch | reverse complement strand
GGACAGACCCAGACAGACAGACAGACAGACAGACAGACAGACAGACAGACAGACAGACAGACAGACAGACAGACAGACAGACAGACAGACAGACAGACAACCCCAGACAGACAGACAGACAACCCCAGACAGACAGACAGACAACCACAGACAGACAGACAGACATACAGACAGACAACCCCAGACAGACAGACAGACAGACAGACAGACAGACAGACAGACAGACAGACAGACAACCCCAGACAAACAGACAGACAGACAGACAACCCCAGACAGACAGACAGACAGACAGACAGACAGACAGACAGACAGACAGACAGACAGACCCAGACAGACAGACAGACAGCAAGACAACCCCAGACAGACAGACCCAGACAGACAGACAACCCCAGACAGACAGACAGACAGACAGACAGACAGACAGACAGACAGACAGACCCAGAGAGACAGACAGACAGACAGACAGACAACCCCAGACAGACAGACAGACAACCCCAGACAGACAGACAGACAGACCCAGACAGACAGACAACCCCTGACAGACAGACAGACCCAGACAGACAGACAGCCAACCCCAGACAGACAGACATACAACCCCAGACAGACAGACAGACAACCCCAGACAGACAGACAGACAACCACAGACAGACAGACAGACATACAGACAGACAACCCCAGACAGACAGACAGACAGACAGACAGACAGACAGACAGACAGACAGACAGACAGACAGACAGACAGACAGACAGACAGACAGACAGACAGACAGACAGCCAGACAGACAGACAGACAGACACAGACAACCCCAGACAGACAGACAGACAGACAGACAGACAGACAGACAGACAGACAGACAGACAGACAGACCCAGAGAGACAGACAGACAGACAGACAGACAACCCCCAGACAGACAGACAGACAACCCCAGACAGACAGACAGACAGACCCAGACAGACAGACAACCCCTGACAGACAGACAGACAACCCCTGACAGACAGACAGACAACCCCTGACAGACATACAGACAACCCCAGACAGACAACCCCAGACAGACAGACAGACAGACAGACAGACAACCCCAGACAAACTGACAGACAGACAGACAGACAACCCCAGACAGGCAGACAAACCGAGACAGACAGACAGACAGACAGACAGACAGACAGACCCAGACAGACAGACAGACAGACCCAGACAGACCCAGACAGACAGACAGACAGACAGACAGACAGACAGACAGACAGACAGACAGACAGACAGACAGACAGACAGACAGACAGACAGACAGGCAGACAGACAGACAGACAGACAGACAGACAGACAGACAGACAGACAGACCACAGTACTAATAAAGTAAAGTGAGATGCAGTTAGCACAGCTTGTGCTCTTTAACACTTGTGTCCAGACCAGACCCTTCCTCCTCTCACCCCACTAACACCTCGTTAAGGCCATAACCCAATTAACATCCTTGTCATGGTGTCAAATCAATTAAAAACATGTTAATTAGAAAGAGAGAGAGAGGGTGTGGGGTTCACTGTCCCTGCAGGCAGTTTTGTGACAACTAGGAAGTGTTGTCATGGTGACAGATCCATTTCTCTCCTATCATTCAACAGTGTTGACATGTTGTCATATCGACCATCGCTTGATTGACATAAACACACATTTACAGAAATATTAATTCATGTGCTTTGTCCCCTTCAGAAAAAACCTATTGAAAGTAAAGTAACGTTGGCTATCTAATCAATCATCTACATTGGAGCAATAGAGTGTGTGTGGACGTTACACTCTTTTCTGCTCTATGAGATGACAGACTTGACGCTCTAAGCCCTGGGTGGCAGTTAAACTCTCCTCTCCTCCTGTCACTCAGACGTAACCACGGCAGCTGTAACCGTGGTGAAGGGTTATTAGCTGTCAAGCAGAGTTAGCAGTCAGTGAAGCGAGCTGGGGGCCTCGGCACCCTCAGTGCTATTACTGCTCACAGACAGACAGACACACACGCTCATAAACACACACACAAACCCTACCCACTGCACTCACACACTCTATCTACACACACTCACCGACAGCTTCCGACAGCCCGTAGACTCTCTGTCCATAGGCATCTGTTTTATCCCAAATGTACGTGTAGGCCAGGTTGGGCGAGGCGTGGAACCACTTCTGGAAGAGATGTCCCTCCACAGCCACCATCAGGTGGACTTTGAGCAGGCCCAGAGACACCATGGCTGGGGTCATGGTCACCTTCAGCAGGCTGCGGTAGCCAGACGTCCTGGAGCTCAGGTAGCACAGCTTCAGACTGGTCCCTGGAACATCTATCATCTCGTGGAGCACCTGGAGAGAAGGAGAGAGAGAGAGAGATGAAGGAGGAAAGATAGAGAAGAGAGATGGAGGTGGAGGAGAGAGATGTAAGAGAGATGTAAGAGAGATGGAGGAGAGAGATGGAAGAGAGATGGAGGAGAGAGGTGGAGGAGAGAGGTGGAGGTGGAAAGATAGAGAAGAGAGATGAAGAAGAGAGATGGAGGAGAGAGATGGAGGAGAGAGGTGGAGGTGAGAGGTGGAGGTGGAAAGATAGAGAAGAGAGATGGAGGAGAGAGGTGGAAGAGAGAGATGGAAGAGAGATGGAGGTGGAAAGATAGAGAAGAGAAATGAAGGAGAGAGATGGAGGAGAGAGATGGAGGAGAGATATGGAAGAGAGATGGAGGTGGAAAGATAGAGAAGAGAGATGAAGGAGAGTGATGGAGGAGAGATGGAGGAGAGAGATGGAAGAGAGATGGAGGTGGAAAGATAGAGAAGAGAGATGAAGGAGAGTGATGGAGGAGAGATGGAGGAGAGAGATGGAAGAGATATGGGGAGAGAGATGAAGAAGAGATGGAGGAGAGAGATGGAGGAGAGAGATGAAGAGGAGAGATGGAAGAGAGATGGAAGAGAGATGGAGGAGAGATGGAGGAGGAAAGATAGAGAAGGAGGAGAGATGGAGGAAAAAGATGGAGCAGAGATGGAGGAGAAATATGAAGGAGGAGAGAGATGGAGGAGAGATGGAGGAAAGAGGGAGAGATGGGGACAGACAACACAGGAAAGATGAGTGTGAGAGGCTGGATACCTGACAGCACCTGGAGAGACAGAGGAGAGACAGAGGGATGAGAGGAAGGAGAGGAAGGAGATGGAAAGAGAGTCTGGTTACCTGTGTCTCAGGTATGATGGGCTTGTCCCTGGGTCTAGAGGAGAAGAGTGATGACAGAGGTGAGGTGATGACCACAGGGTCAGGTCGGAGGAAGCCGCTGAGGTCACATCCTGGGATGGTGTTCTCCTCAGTCTTCATCACCAGCGTATCCATGACGTAGAAACGACTCCATGGTAACCACACCGTGCGGTCCTGCGTGATGAACGGAGCACGCTCAAACCTCAGGGTCAACGAGGCGCCGCCGTTCGCTAGAAGGTCAAACCTGGAGACAGAATCCGAAATGGATTAGTTACTATGTACATTACTGTTGAAAAGTTTGGGGTCACTTAGAAGTTTCCTTGTGTTTGAAAGAAAAGTTCTGCTAAGGGAGTAGTACACAGCGTTGTACAAAATCGTACATTTCTTGGCAATTTTTCGCACTGAATAACCTTCATTTCTCAGAACAATAATAGACTGACGAGTTTCAGAAGAAAGTTCTTTGTTTCTAGCCATTTTGAGCCTGTAGTCGAACCCACAAATGCTGATGGTCCAGATACTCAACTAGTCTAAAGAAGGCCAGTTTTATTGCTTCTTTAATCAGAACAACAGTTTTCATCTGTGCTACATAATTGCAAAAGGGTTTTCTAATGATCAATTAGCCTTTTAAAATTATAAACTTGGATTAGCTAACACAACATGCCATTGGAACACAGGAGTGATGGTTGCTGATAATGGGCCTCTGTACACCCATTTTTTACCTTTATTTAACTAAGCAAGTCAGTTAAGAACAAATTCTTATTTTCAATGACAGCCTAGGAACAGTGGTTTAACTGCCTGTTCAGGGGCAGAACAACAGATTTGTACCTTGTCAGCTTGGGGGTTTGAACTTACAACCTTCCGCTTACTAGTCCAACGCTCTAACCACTAGGCTACCCTGTGTAGATATTCTATAAAGGCTACCCTGGGTAGATATTCCATAAAAAAATCAGCCGTTTCCAGCTACAATAGTCATTTACAACATTAACAATGTCTACACTGTATTTCTGATCAATTTGATGTTATTTTAATGGACAAAAAAAGTACTTTTCTTTCAAAAACAAGGACATTTCTAAGTGAGCCCAAACTTTTTAACGGTAGTGTGTGTGTATGTGTTTGTGGTACTTACGTTCCGTCCTGGCGTGTGAGAGTATATCCATAGTGTGGGTATCTGACAAAGGAAACATTGACTCCCACCAGGGGAGTACCATCTGTAGTTAACACCTGACCTCGGATCAGAGACGCCAAGCTGAGAGACAGAGAGAGAAAGAGAGAGAGAGAGAGAGAGACAAAGATAGAGAGACAGAGAGAGAGAGAGAGAGAGAGAGAGAGAGAGAGAGAGAGAGAGAGAGAGAGAGAGAGAGAGAGAGAGAGAGAGAGAGAGAGAGAGAGAGAGAGAGAGAGAGAGAGAGAGAGAGAGAGAGAGAGAGAGAGAGAGAAGAGAGAGAGAGAGAAAGATAGAGAGTGAGAGACAGAGACAGAGACAGAGACAGAGACAGAGACAGAGACAGAGACAGAGACAGAGACAGAGACAGAGACAGAGACAGAGACAGAGACAGAGACAGAGACAGAGACAGAGACAGAGAGTAAAGTTTACTGTTCATTTTTATTGTTTATTTCACTTTTGTATATTATCTACTTCACTTGCTTTGGCAATGTTAACACATGTTTCCTATGCCAATAACGCCCCTTGAATTGAATTGAATTGAGAGAGAGAGATACTGTATGTAATACATCAACAAAAATAATAGATTGTGTGTTAGTATTCAAATGTGTGTGTGGTGTGTGTTGCAGTATGCGTCATGTGTATGTAATCTAAAGTGTGTATTCGCTCACCTGGCATTGAATGGGTTTTCCCCAGGTATGATGTGTGTGCTGTCCCGTCCCACCAGCATCATGACCCTGTCATAGAAGGATCCTACCCGGGGTTGGGACAGAGACAGGGGGCTCTGCTGGATCACCTGGAGGGGGTCTCTGGAGCCCCGACACAGAGGGCTGTTCTGACACGGGCTCTGGATACAACAGTCTGGATCCATACAGTCCGTCAGACCATCTAGAGAGAGGAGGGAGAAAGAGAGGAGGGAAAAGGAGAGGAGGGAGAAAGAGAGAAGGGAGAAAGAAAGGAGTGAGAAAGAGAGGAGAGAAAAGGAGAGGAGGGAGAAAGAGAGAAGGGAGAAAGAGAGGAGTGAGAAAGAGAGGAGGGAGATAGAGAGGAGGGAGAAAGAGAGGAGGGAGATAGAGAGGAGGGAGAAAGAGAGGAGGGAGAAAGAGAGAAGGGGGAAGAGAGGAGGGAGAAAGAGAGGAGGGAGAAAGAGATCAGAGAGAAAGAGAGGAGTCGAGGGAGAGAGGAGGGAGAAAGAGAGCAGGGAGAAAGAGAGGAGTGGAGAGAGAGAGGAGGGAGAGAGAGAGAGGAGGGAGAAAGAGGGGGGAGGGAGAAAGAGAGCATGGAGAGAGAGAGAAGGGAGAACGAGAGGGGGAGAAATAGAGCAGGGAGAGAGAGAGGAGGGAGAGAGAGATGAGGGAGTGGGAGAGGAGGGAGAAAGAGAGGAGGGAGAAAGAGAAGAGGGATGAAAGAGAGGAGTGGAGAGAGAGAGCAGGGAGAGAGAGAGGAGGGAGAGAGAGATCAGGGAGAAAGAGAGGAGGGAGAAAGAGAGCAGGGAGAAAGAGAGGAGTGGAGAGAGAGAGCAGGGAGAGAGAGAGGGGGGAGAGAGAGAGGATGGAGAAAGAGATCAGGGAGAAAGAAAGGAGCGGAGGGAGAGAGGAGGGAGAAAGAGAGCAGGGAGAAAATGAGGAGTGGAGAGAGAGAGCAGGGAGAGAGAGAGGAGGGAGAGAGAGAGGAGGGAGAGGGAGAGGAGGGAGAAAGAGAGGAGGGAGAAAGAGAGGAGGGATGAAAGAGAGGAGTGGAGAGAGAGAGCAGGGAGAGAGAGAGGAGGGAGAGAGAGATCAGGGAGAAAGAGAGGAGGGAGAAAGAGAGCAGGGAGAAAGAGAGGAGTGGAGAGAAAGAGCAGGGAGAGAGAGAGGGGGAGAGAGAGAGGATGGAGAAAGAGATCAGGGAGAAAGAAAGGAGTGGAGGGAGAGAGTAGGGAGAAAGAGAGGAGTGGAGAGAGACAGCAGGGGGAAAGAGAGGTGGGAGAGAGAGGAGGGAGAGAGAGAGGAGGGAGAAAGAGAGGAGGGAGGAAGAGAGCAGGGAGAGAGAGAGGAGGGAGAAATAGAGCAGGGAGAGAGAGAGGAGGGAGGAAGAGAGGAGAGAGAAAGAGAGCAGGGAGAGAGAGAGGAGGGAGAACGAGAGGAGAGAGAAAGAGAGGAGGGAGAAAAAGAGGAGTGGATGGAGAGAGGAGGAAGAGAGAGAGCAGGGAGAGAGAGAGGAGGGAGAAAGAGAGGAGTGAGAAAGAGAAGAGGGAGAAAGAGAGGAGTGGAGAGAGAGGAGGGAGAAAGAGAGGAGTGGAGAAAGAGAGGAGGGAGAAAGAGAGGAGGGAGAACGAGAGGAGAGAGAAAGAGAGGAGGGAGAAAAAGAGGAGTGGATGGAGAGAGGAGGAAGAGAGAGAGCAGGGAGAGAGAGAGGAGGGAGAAAGAGAGGCGGGAGATAGAGAGGAGGGAGAAAGAGAGGATTGGAGAGAGAGAGGAGGGAGAAAGAGAGGAGTGGAGAAATAGAGGAGTGAGAAAGAGAGCAGGGACAGAGAGCAGGGAGAGAGAGAGGATGGAGAAAGAGAGGAGTGAGAAAGAGAGGAGGGAGAAAGAGAGGAGTGGAGAGAGAGAGAGGAGGGAGAAAGAGAGGAGGGAGAAAGAGAGCAGGGAGAGAGAGAGGAGTTAGAAAGAGAGGAGTGGAGAGAGAGAGGAGGGAGAAAGAGAGGAGTGGAGAGAGAGAGGAGAGAGGAGTGGAGGGAGAGAGGAGGGAGAAAGAGAGGAGAGAGAAAGAGAGGAGGGAGAAAAATAGGAGTGGATGGAGAGAAGAGGGAGAGAGAGAGCAGGGAGAGAGAGAGGAGGGAGAAAGAGATGAGCAAGAAAGAGAGGAGGGAGAAAGAGAGGAGTGAAGAGAGAGAGGAGGGAGAAAGAGAGGAGTGGAGAAAGAGAGGAGGGAGAAAGAGAGCAGGGAGAGAGAGCAGGGAGAGAGAGAGGATGGAGAAAGAGAGGAGCGAGAAAGAGAGGCGGGAGAAAGAGAGGAGTGGAGAGAGAGAGGAGGGAGAAAGAGAGGAGGGAGAAAGAGAGCAGGGAGAGAGAGAGGAGGTAGAAAGAGAGGAGTGGAGAGAGAGAGGAGGGAGAAAGAGAGGAGGGAGAAAGAGAGGAGGGAGAGAGAGAGGAGTGGAGAGAGAGAGGAGTGGAGGGAGAGAGGAGGGAGAGAGAGAGGAGTGGAGGGAGAGAGAGAGGAGTGGAGAGCTGAGATAGTTTCAGTGTCTCAAACACACACATATTACTATGAAAGGTTACTTCATTCTCCTTACAATTTATTTCAACTTGAGATGAAAAGTTTGCACTGCTGAACTACCAGTTGTCTAACCCCTTAATTTCCCACACATACCCCCTTCATTGTCCGTGTTGTCGGCACAGGAGGTCTCCATGGCAACGCTGCATCCGGCACCCCTCCAGCCTGTCTGGCATTCACAGTGCCAGTTCTGCTCCCCTATGGTACACTGACCATTACCATTACACAGGTTAGGACAGCCATCTGAGGAGAGGGAGGGGGGGGAGAGGAACGTGGGATGTAGAGAGAGAGATAAAGATATATAGGGGGGAAGGAGAGAGAGAGAGAGAGTAAGAGAGGGAGCGAGAGAGAGAGAGAGAGAGAGGGGGAGAGATAGAGAGGGGGGAGAAAAAGTGAGAGAGTGGGGAGAGAGAAAGGGGGTAGGGAGAGAGAGAGGGGGGGGAGGGAGGGAGAGATAGAGAGGGGGGAGAAAAAGTGAGAGAGTGGGGAGAGAGAGCGGGGAGAGGGAGAGAGAGAGAGGGGGAGGGAGAGGGAGAGAGAGAGGGGAGGGAGATATGGGGGAGGAAGAGAGAGAGGGGATGGAGAGAAAGCGAGGGGGAGAGAGGGGGGAGAGAGAGCAAGAGAGAGAGAGAGGGGGGAAGATAGGGAGAGAAAGGGGTAAGAGAGAGTGAGGGGGAGGGAGAGAGAGATGGGAGGGAGGGAGAGAGAGGGGAAGGGCAGAGAGAGAGTGAGAGAGGAGGGGGGCAGGGGGAGGGAGGGGGAGAGAGAGTGGGAGGATGAGGGAGAGTGAGGGGTGAGGTAGAGAGGGGGAAAGAGAGAGAGAGAGAGAGCGGGGTAGAGAGTAAGGGATAGGCAGAGAGAGAGTGGGGGTAGAGAGAGAACAAATGGGTGGAAGAGAGAGATAGAAGGGAGAGAGAGAGTGATAGATGAGGAGGGAGAGAGAAAGAGAGACATACTTTATTGTGTTTTAATGCATTAAAGGTCTCAGTCAAGCCAATGATTATGGTAAAGCATTCCTGAAAGTCACATTGATTGACCACACAACACATCAATTAGATATCTGCAGGGCAATTTAATTTACATTCTCCATACTGTGTACCCAACCAGCTCTCACAGTCTCACGTCAGAATGAGACGTTCATCCATGTTTCTCAAACATCAAATTTCAAAGTTGTTCCAAACGTCAAATTTGAAAGTGTTTAAGGTTAAGTCCAGGCATCAGCTCCTAAATTATAAGGTTGAGGCATTAACTCTGAGTGGTTAAGGTGTGGCATTAACTCTGAGTGGTTAAGGTTGGGCATTAACTCTGAGTGGTTAAATCTTCTACGGGATCGGTGTCCCACCCACGGGGAGGTTCGCCTAACGTGCGCTAATGTGATTAGCATGACGTTTTAAGTAACAAGAACATTTCCCAGGACATAGACATCTCTGATATTGGCAGAAAGCTTAAATTCTTGTTAAATCCAATTTACAGTAGCTTTTACAGTGAAAGAATTGCAATGCTATTGTTTGTGGAGAGAGCAGTTATGAACATGAAAATGTATTAATAAACCAATTAGGCACATTTGGGCAGTCTTGATACAACATTTTGAACAGAAATGGAATGGATCATTGGATCGGTCTAAAACTTTGCACATACACTGATGCCGTCTAGTGGCCAAAATCAAAATTGCGCCTAACCTGGAATAATACATTATGGCCTTTCTCTTGCATTTCAAATATGATGTAAAAAAAACAAAAAAAAACAACGCATGTTTTTTTTCTTTGTATTATCTTTTACCAGATCTATTGTGTTATATTCTCCTACATTCATTTCACATTTCCACAAACTTCAAAGTTTTTCCTTTTCAAATGGTATCAAGAATATGCAGATCCTTCCTTCAGGTCCTGAGCTACAGGCAGTTAGATTTGGGTATGTCATTTTAGGCAAAAATGGGAAAAAAGGGTCCGGCCCTCAGACCAGCCATGTACTGTTCTGCCTAACTGAGTGTTGAGTGTGTATGTGTGTGTGTATGTGTGCGTTGGCCCAGGACCATAGAGCACAACAGAGTGTTAGCCATGATTGTCTGTAAAATGGATCCATTTTAAGCAGACCGACCGTTATGCAGAGCAAGGACAGCAGAATCTATATGGGGCATTGATCGGCTAGCCAGGCAGGCAGGCAGGCAGCCAGGCAGGCAGGCAGGCAGGCAGGCAGGCCCTCTCCTTAATGCTAGAGGACGATTAAATTCCCCTCATACTAACCAGAATAAAGTGGGATTTCAGAAACTATTAAGTCCATTCCCCTCACTAATGTAGTTGGATGTGATGAAATCCCCCTTAAAAAGCCTTGGGTTATGGGTCAGCACACACAGAGAGGGAAGGAGAGAGTGTGTTTGTGAGAGAGAGAGAGAGAGAGAGAGAGAGAGAGAGAGAGAGAGAGAGAGAGAGAGAACAGAAAAGAACAGAGGAGTAGATAGAAGACGTGGTGTCCTACAGACAGTTGGTCCCATTCCCCAGCAGCAGTAGCAGCAGTTGTGTCATCCAGCTGTCTCCTCCTTAAAGGTCAGTTAGTGAAGGTTAGAGACATAAATCCTAAAACCATGGATAGACCTGATGACAACACACTATGAAACACCCTGGCACATAAAACTCTCTTTCCAATCTGAACTCTCTCTCTCTCTTTACTCTTTTTTTCTCAATCTACATATGAGCTCTTCCTCTCTTTCCATTCTCTCTCCATTTCTCCCTCTATCTCTGTCACTCTCTCTTCTTCCTCGTCCCACATCTCGCCTCTCTCTCTCTCTCCTCCCCCTCCTCCTCATCTCTTTCTCTCCCTCCTGCTCCCCCTCTCTCTCCTCTTCCTTGTCTCCCATCTCTCCCCCCTCACTTCTTCCTCCTGCCCTCTCCCCTGGGTACTACTCTGTACAACAGTGAAAGCCATCTTATTAACTTTAGTAGGGCAGAGGACACTCCAAACCATCCACAGGGGATCTATAGCCTTCTGTTCAATTCAGTTTGGTTGGGGGACATTGGATCCTGTCACAGGACTTTAACACAACTCCTAACCTTTGGGTGTGTGTGGTGTGGTGTGGTGTGTGTGTGTAAACAAACACCCTGTCATGTGTATGTATGGTAGATATCACTGTTTCGCTGTGATCTCTGTCACAAGTGGAAACGTTTGTGGTTCAGAACTGGATCAATTCGTAGTTCCAATAATGGTGGACAGACCTGCTGGTGTCTTTATAAGTAGACAGAGAGACTGGGGTTAGTATTCCTTATATGTCTCTCTACACACACACACACACACACACACACACACACACACACACACACACACACACACACACACACACACACACACACACACACACACACACACACACACACACACACACACACACACACACACACACACACACACCTGTTCTGTTAAATTCCCCCATATGAGAGAGTGGCTGAGGGGAACTGTTATGCTTTATAGAGTGCTTCATTTGAGCCAGATACTGAAACCTTCCAGGTACTAGTCCAACGCTCTAACCACTAGGCTACCCTGCCGGATACTGAAACCTTCCGGGTACTAGTCCAACGCTCTAACCACTAGGCTACCCTGCCGGATACTGAAACCTTCTGGGTACTAGTCCAACGCTCTAACCACTAGGCTACCCTGCCGGATACTGAAACCTTCCGGGTACTAGTCCAACGCTCTAACCACTAGGCTACCCTGCCGGATACTGAAACCTTCCGGGTACTAGTCCAACGCTCTAACCTCTAGGCTACCCTGCCGGATACTGAAACCTTCCGGGTACTAGTCCAACGCTCTAACCACTAGGCTACCCTGCCGGATACTGAAACCTTCCGGGTACTAGTCCAACGCTCTAACCACTAGGCTACCCTGCCGGATACTGAAACCTTCCGGGTACTAGTCCAACGCTCTAACCACTAGGCTACCCTGCCGGATACTGAAACCTTCCGGGTACTAGTCCAACGCTCTAACCACTAGGCTACCCTGCCGGATACTGCCGGAACAGGATCAGGCACCTCTCCGTTTTGGACTGTTTTGTTCCCTATTTGTTCCTGTTCCTAACCTAATTGGCCAGATGAAAAATTACTTTAACTTCAATGTAATTGTTTTAATACAAGCGTTCAAAGACCATTCGAGTTGCTTTCTCCTGCCCACAAAAAAGCGTAATGTGAAAAAATTGATTTTGAGCACGGGCCAAATATTCTAAGGGTTGATTTGGGTTGGGCCGGTCCGGATTTATGGGTTGCGCAACATTTTAAACTATGTTTGAGACCAACGCATGTGTGAGAAGCACTAGCGGTTCTTGGGGGGGGGCAACAATTTTGGACCCCCTAAATGTGGAGTATGAAATAATTTTTACATAACAAATTTTTGCTATCATTCTTTTTTTTACATCCATTATTAGACAGTGGCAACGATGATGATTATGAACATGGTCTTTTGCCTGCTAATGCCTGCAATGCAGTGAAGAAAACGATATGACAACAATAACGTCTAATGTAACTGGCCCCTCCAACAGTACAACTGGCCCCAGCTTGCCCCCCCCCCCCTCCCCAGTTGAAATGGTCTAGAACCGCCACTGGTGAGAAGTGCGCCAGTATCTCACATAACTAGAATGAGAGTCACTTTCTATGATCTATGCCCCTCTCCGCTCTGATAGACATGAGCCTGCAACTCTCATCTCTCCACCGTTGCACTTCATAATTTATTTCCTTATACTGTAGAATCAAAGGGTTCTGGAGGAAAGGCAGCATCCTCATCCTCATAAACACATGTCACAAAGTTATATAATTACTGCTGCCTGTTCAGAAATAAATTAAATCATTCAGAATAGCCTACTACACCATTAGAAGGACTATAATTTAGCCACAGGATCAATAGTTTATTTATTTTTAATAGTCTAGCTGTGGATTGTAGCCCAATAACAAGGAAAAGCCTATACTCGGGAACGCGCGGCGAATCTGTCAGTGAAAAAACACCAAGCAGACAAACCAAGCCTTTCTGTCACGTTCTGACCTTAGTTCTTTTATTATGTCTTTGTTTTAGTATGGTCAGGGCGTGAGTTGGGTGGGTTGTCTATGTTAGTTTTTCTATGATTTGCTATTTCTATGTTTGGCCTGGTATGGTTCTCAATCAGAGGCAGCTGTCAATCGTTGTCCCTGATTGAGAACCATTAAGGTAGCCTGTTTTCTATGGGTGATTATTTTCTGTTTTCTGTTGTGTGTCTGCACCACCCAGAACTGTTTTCTGTTGTGTGTCTGCACCAGCCAGAACTGTTTTCTGTTGTGTGTCTGCACCAGCCAGAACTGTTTTCTGTTGGGTGTCTGCACCAGCCAGAACTGTTTTCTGTTGGGTGTCTGCACCAGCCAGAACTGTTTTCTGTTGGGTGTCTGCACCAGCCAGAACTGTTTTCTGTTGTGTGTCTGCACCAGCCAGAACTGTTTTCTGTTGGGTGTCTGCACCAGCCAGAACTGTTTTCTGTTGGGTGTCTGCACCAGCCAGAACTGTTTTCTGTTGGGTGTCTGCACCAGCCAGAACTGTTTTCTGTTGTGTGTCTGCACCACCCAGAACTGTTTTCTGTTGTGTGTCTGCACCAGCCAGAACTGTTTTCTGTTGTGTGTCTGCACCAGCCAGAACTGTTTTCTGTTGGGTGTCTGCACCAGCCAGAACTGTTTTCTGTTGTGTGTCTGCACCAGCCAGAACTGTTTTCTGTTGTGTGTCTGCACCAGCCAGAACAGTTTTCTGTTGTGTGTCTGCACCAGCCAGAACTGTTTTCTGTTGTGTGTCTGCACCAGCCAGAACTGTTTTCTGTTGGGTGTCTGCACCACCCAGAACTGTTTTCTGTTGTGTGTCTGCACCAGCCAGAACTGTTTTCTGTTGGGTGTCTGCACCAGCCAGAACTGTTTTCTGTTGGGTGTCTGCACCAGCCAGAACTGTTTTCTGTTGGGTGTCTGCACCAGCCAGAACTGTTTTCTGTTGGGTGTCTGCACCAGCCAGAACTGTTTTCTGTTGGGTGTCTGCACCAGCCAGAACTGTTTTCTGTTGGGTGTCTGCACCAGCCAGAACTGTTTTCTGTTGGGTGTCTGCACCAGCCAGAACTGTTTTCTGTTGTGTGTCTGCACCACCCAGAACTGTTTTCTGTTGTGTGTCTGCACCAGCCAGAACTGTTTTCTGTTGTGTGTCTGCACCAGCCAGAACTGTTTTCTGTTGGGTGTCTGCACCAGCCAGAACTGTTTTCTGTTGTGTGTCTGCACCAGCCAGAACTGTTTTCTGTTGTGTGTCTGCACCAGCCAGAACTGTTTTCTGTTGTGTGTCTGCACCAGCCAGAACTGTTTTCTGTTGGGTGTCTGCACCAGCCAGAACTGTTTTCTGTTGTGTGTCTGCACCAGCCAGAACTGTTTTCTGTTGTGTGTCTGCACCAGCCAGAACTGTTTTCTGTTGTGTGTCTGCACCAGCCAGAACTGTTTTCTGTTGTGTGTCTGCACCAGCCAGAACTGTTTTCTGTTGTGTGTCTGCACCACCCAGAACTGTTTTCTGTTGTGTGTCTGCACCAGCCAGAACTGTTTTCTGTTGTGTGTCTGCACCAGCCAGAACTGTTTTCTGTTGTGTGTCTGCACCAGCCAGAACTGTTTTCTGCTGTGTGTCTGCACCAGCCAGAACTGTTTTCTGTTGTGTGTCTGCACCAGCCAGAACTGTTTTCTGTTGTGTGTCTGCACCAGCCAGAACTGTTTTCTGTTGTGTGTCTGCACCAGCCAGAACTGTTTTCTGTTGTGTGTCTGCACCACCCAGAACTGTTTTCTGTTGTGTGTCTGCACCAGCCAGAACTGTTTTCTGTTGTGTGTCTGCACCACCCAGAACTGTTTTCTGTTGTGTGTCTGCACCAGCCAGAACTGTTTTCTGTTGTGTGTCTGCACCAGCCAGAACTGTTTTCTGTTGTGTGTCTGCACAAGCCAGAACTGTTTTCTGTTGTGTGTCTGGACCAGCCAGAACTGTTTTCTGCTGTGTGTCTGCACCAGCCAGAACTGTTTTCTGTTGTGTGTCTGCACCAGCCAGAACTGTTTTCTGTTGTGTGTCTGCACCAGCCAGAACTGTTTTCGGTCGTTTCTCTTTGTTATTTTTGTTATTTCCGTGTTCATTCTAATAAATATGGTCCTCACCTTCTTCCACCATCGACGACTGTTACACTTTCGCAATATTTCAAATACAATATGTGTCTCCACACACCTAGGACTAGGCTATTGATGGATTCAAGACAAGGTCGTTTTTGCCAATGTCAAAGTAGCCTGCCATTTTGATCATTTGTTAGGTATTAAAAAAGATTCTGCTACAGTCTCCAGTCATCTAAAATGAAGTAGATTTGCATGAAATGTGTTTATAAAAGGCCAACATTTTTCTGGACCGTAAGCTACTAAAAATGTCTCCCATGTGTGCAACTTCTGTAAGTGCCTCTATTCTACTGATCTATGCCACTACGCAAATGTGATGATATGCATGCAATCCTTTAATACGAAGGTGCTTTTTTTTCTTATGCATTCTGGTACCTCAGAACTCCCCAGGTCACCCCCCTCTAGTGCTCACTTTTTGTTCCGGCACCTCACGATTGACAAATTAAGCCCTGGTTAAATAGTCCCATATGAGAGAGAGGCTGAGGGGGACTGTTCTGTTATACACCCCCATATGAGAGAGAGGCTGAGGGGGACTGTTCTGTTATACACCCCCATATGAGAGAGAGGCTGAGGGGGACTGTTCTGTTATATACCCCCATATGAGAGAGAGGCTGAGGGGGACTGTTCTGTTATACACCCCCATATGAGAGAGAGGCTGAGGGGGACTGTTCTGTTATACACCCCCATATGAGAGAGAGGCTGAGGGGGACTGTTCTGTTATACACCCCCATATGAGAGAGAGGCTGAGGGGGACTGTTCTGTTATATACCCCCATATGAGAGAGAGGCTGAGGGGGACTGTTCCGTTATACACCCCCATATGAGAGAGAGGCTGAGGGGGACTGTTCTGTTATATACCCCCATATGAGAGAGTGGCTGAGGGGGACTGTTCTGTTATACACCCCCATATGAGAGAGAGGCTGAGGGGGACTGTTCTGTTATACACCCCCATATGAGAGAGAGGCTGAGGGGGACTGTTCTGTTATATACCCCCATATGAGAGAGAGGCTGAGGGGGACTGTTCCGTTATACACCCCCATATGAGAGAGAGGCTGAGGGGGACTGTTCTGTTATATACCCCCATATGAGAGAGTGGCTGAGGGGGACTGTTCTGTTATACACCCCCATATGAGAGAGAGGCTGAGGGGGACTGTTCTGTTATATACCCCCATATGAGAGAGAGGCTGAGGGGGACTGTTCTGTTATACACCCCCATATGAGAGAGAGGCTGAGGGGGACTGTTCTGTTATACACCCCCATATGAGAGAGAGGCTGAGGGGGACTGTTCTGTTATACACCCCCATATGAGAGAGAGGCTGAGGGGGACTGTTCTGTTATACACCCCCATATGAGAGAGAGGCTGAGGGGGCCTCACCATGGAAAAATAAAGGTTAATAGACACAGCTTGAACTATGATCTCTGGATAGTAACCCCTGGCTACAGTGGCTGAGAGGTTGTGGATAGTAACCCCTGGCTACAGTGGCTGAGAGGTTGTGGATGGTAACCCCTGGCTACAGTGGCTGAGAGGTTGTGGATGGTAACCCCTGGCTACGGTGGCTGAGAGGTTGTGGATGGTAACCCCTGGTTACAGTGGCTGAGAGGTTGTGGATAGTAACCCCTGGCTACAGTGGCTGAGAGGTTGTGGATGGTAACCCCTGGTTACAGTGGCTGAGAGGTTGTGGATAGTAACCCCTGGCTACAGTGGCTGAGAGGTTGTGGATGGTAACCCCTGGCTTCAGTGGCTGAGAGGTTGTGGATGGTAACCCCTGGCTACGGTGGCTGATAGGTTGTGGATGGTAACCCCTGGCTACGGTGGCTGAGAGGTTGTGGTTGGTAACCCCTGGCTACAGTGGCTGAGAGGTTGTGGATCACAACCCCTGGCTACAGTGGCTGAGAGGTTGTGGATAGTAACCCCTGGCTACAGTGGCTGAGAGGTTGTGGATAGTAACCCCTGGCTACAGTGGCTGAGAGGTTGTGGATGGTAACCCCTGGCTACAGTGGTTGTGTGGTTGTGGATAGTAACCCCTGGCTACAGTGGCTGATAGGTTGTGGATGGTAACCCCTGGTTACAGTGGCTGAGAGGTTGTGGATAGTAACCCCTGGCTACAGTGGCTGATAGGTTGTGGATAGTAACCCCTGGCTACAGTGGCTGTGAGGTTGTGGATAGTAACCCCTGGCTACAGTGGCTGAGAGGTTGTGAATGATAACCCCTGGCTACAGTGGCTGAGAGGTTGTGGACGGTGTCCCCTGGCTACAGTGGCTGAGAGGTTGTGGATGGTAACCCCTGGCTACAGTGGCTGATAGGTTGTGGATAGTAACCCCTGGCTACAGTGGCTGATAGGTTGTGGATGGTAACCCCTGGTTACAGTGGCTGAGAGGTTGTGGATAGTAACCCCTGGCTACAGTGGCAAATAGGTTGTGGATAGTAACCCCTGGCTACAGTGGCTGAGAGGTTGTGAATGATAACCCCTGGCTACAGTGGCTGAGAGGTTGTGGATGGTGTCCCCTGGCTACAGTGGCTGAGAGGTTGTGGATGGTAACCCCTGGCTACAGTGGCTGATAGGTTGTGGATAGTAACCCCTGGCTACAGTGGCTGATAGGTTGTGGATGGTAACCCCTGGCTACGGTTGCTGTGAGGTTGTGGATGATAACCCCTGGCTACAGTGGCTGAGAGGTTGTGGATGGTGTCCCCTGGCTACAGTGGCTGAGAGGTTGTGGATGGTAACCCCTGGCTACAGTGGCTGATAGGTTGTGGATAGTAACCCCTGGCTACAGTGGCTGATAGGTTGTGGATGGTAACCCCTGGCTACGGTTGCTGTGAGGTTGTGGATAGTAACCCCTGGCTACAGTGGCTGAGAGGTTGTGGATGGTAACCCCTGGCTACAGTGGCTGATAGGTTGTGGATGGTAACCCCTGGCTACGGTTGCTGTGAGGTTGTGGATAGTAACCCCTGACTACAGTGGCTGAGAGGTTGTGGATGGTAACCCCTGGCTACAGTGGCTGATAGGTTGTGGATGGTAACCCCTGGCTATGGTGGCTGTGAGGTTGTGGATAGTAACCCCTGGCTACAGTGGCTAAGAGGTTGTGGATGGTAACCCTTGGCTACAGTGGCTGAGAGGTTGTGGATGGTAACCCCTGGCTACAGTGGCTGATAGGTTGTGGATGGTAACCCCTGGCTACAGTGGCTGAGAGGTTGTGGATGGTAACCCCTGGCTACAGTGGCTGATAGGTTGTGGATGGTAACCCCTGGCTACAGTGGCTGAGAGGTTGTGGATGGTAACCCCTGGCTACAGTAGCTGTGAGGTTGTGGATGGTAACCCCTGGCTACATTAGCTGAGAGGTTGTGGATGGTAACCCCTGGCTACAGTGGTTGTGTGGTTGTGAATTGTAAAACACTGGTTGGTTGGTAACAGACAGACAGACAGACAGACAGACAGACAGACAGACAGACAGACAGACAGACAGACAGACAGACAGACAGACAGACAGACAGACAGACAGACAGACAGACAGACAGACAGACAGACAGACAGACAGACAGACAGACAGACAGACAGATATAGAAATATAGACAGCACACAGATGACTAGTCTACTGGGCCAAGCTTACCAACGCCAGCCAGCCCCAAACCCACAGACGACTTAGCAGCGACTAGTTCCTACTACTATGCAGCACGAGAAGCTAAACGCTGAACACCAAAATACAGTTTTACCTTTGTCAACCAAGTCCCACATGTCTGCATTGAGAGAAAACATGCAGAGGTTGAGAGAGTGGCGTTATGAAAAAAAGGAACGTAAGGAGTTAAAAATGCAAGCACATGCATAGCCTACAGTAGATCACATGCATAGCCTACAGTAGATCACATGTATAGCCTACAGTAGATCACATGCATAGCCTACAGTAGATCACATGCATAGCCTACAGTAGATCACATGATAGCATACAGTAGATCACATGCATAGCCTACAGTAGATCACATGCATAGCCTACAGTAGATCACATGCATAGCCTACAGTAGATCACATGGATAGCCTACAGTAGATCACGTGCATAGCCTACAGTAGATCACATGCATAGCCTACAGTAGATCACATGCATAGCCTACAGTAGATCACATGCATAGCCTACAGTAGATCACATGCATAGCCTACAGTAGATCACATGCATAGCCTACAGTAGATCACATGCATAGCCTACAGTAGATCACATGCATAGCCTACAGTAGATCACATGCATAGCCTACAGTAGATCACATGCATGGCCTACAGTAGATCACATGCATAGCCTACAGTAGATCACATGCATAGCCTACAGTAGATCACATGCATAGCCTACAGTAGATCACATGCATAGCCTACAGTAGATCACATGCATAGCCTACAGTAGATCACATGCATAGCCTACAGTAGATCACATGCATAGCCTACAGTAGAT
Source organism: Oncorhynchus kisutch (assembly GCF_002021735.2). NCBI lineage: Eukaryota > Metazoa > Chordata > Actinopteri > Salmoniformes > Salmonidae > Oncorhynchus > Oncorhynchus kisutch. Next base: position 53,866,470 of record NC_034192.2, on the reverse strand, counting down.
CACATGCATAGCCTACAGTAGATCACATGCATAGCCTACAGTAGATCACATGCATAGCCTACAGTAGATCACATGCCTAGCCTACAGTAGATCACATGCATGGCCTACAGTAGATCACATGCATAGCCTACAGTAGATCACATGCATAGCCTACAGTAGATCACATGCATAGCCTACAGTAGATCACATGCATAGCCTACAGTAGATCACATGCATGGCCTACAGTAGATCACATGCATAGCATACAGTAGATCACATGCATAGCCTACAGTAGATCACATGCATAGCCTACAGTAGATCACATGCATAGCCTACAGTAGATCACATGCATAGCCTACAGTAGATCACATGCATAGCCTACAGTAGATCACATGCATAGCCTACAGTAGATCACATGCATAGCCTACAGTAGATCACATGCATGGCCTACAGTAGATCACATGCATAGCCTACAGTAGATCACATGCATGGCCTACAGTAGATCACATGCATAGCCTACAGTAGATCACATGCATAGCCTACAGTAGATCACATGCATGGCCTACAGTAGATCACATGCATAGCCTACAGTAGATCACATGCATAGCCTACAGTAGATCACATGCATAGCCTACAGTAGATCACATGCCTAGCCTACAGTAGATCACATGCCTAGCCTACAGTAGATCACATGCATAGCCTACAGTAGATCACATGCCTAGCCTACAGTAGATCACATGCATAGCCTACAGTAGATCACATGCCTAGCCTACAGTAGATCACATGCCTAGCCTTGATCAGCACCCACAAGCAGACTAGTGAGGAGACACAGCATACAAAGCTGCCCTAGTTTCTAGTGGGGAACAGAGAGTTGATCTCACAAAGTGTTGTTCCCCCCCACTGTGTTTCTGACACCGGAGTTTTCTGAGGAAAAGCGCTGCTCGTTGAAATGGTGAATGGGAAATTGAACTTCCTATTTCAAAGCATTATGGGTAAATCAAAAAATAGCGAGGCATCTAACCTTCTATCAATCTATCCTGCACACACACACACACACACACACACACACACACACACACACACACACACACACACACACACACACACACACACACACACACACACACACACACACACACACACACACACACACACACACCTCATCCTCTCCCCACCTACCGATGGTGCAGTGTTCTCCATTCCAGCCCTGGTGACACTGGCACTTGCCGTCTTTGCAGGTTCCATGTTTGATGCACAGTGGGTTACACACTCGCTGGTCACACCCGGTACCCGTCCAGCCCTCCTCACAATGACACGCTGCGCCCAAACACACACCATGTGTCCCGCAGTCCACAGAACACACTTCTGTAGAGAGGGAGAGAGGCATGTAAAGAGTTACACACAGCTACTGTCATTGGGGTTGGGGTTGGGTTAGGTATAACTACTAGAGTCAGGGTAAACCACTAGTTGGGTTAGGTATAACTACTAGAGTCAGGGTAAACCCCTGGTTGGGTTAGGTATAACTACTAGAGTCAGGGTAAACCACTAGTTGGGTTAGGCATAACTACTAGAGTCAGGGTAAACCCCTGGTTGGGTTAGGTATAACTACTAGAGTCAGGGTAAACCCCTGGTTGGGTTAGGCATAACTACTAGAGTCAGGGTAAACCACTAGTTGGGTTAGGTATAACTACTAGAGTCAGGGTAAACCACTAGTTGGGTTAGGTATAACTACTAGAGTCAGGGTAAACCACTAGTTGGGTTAGGCATAACTACTAGAGTCAGGGTAAACCACTAGTTGGGTTAGGCATAACTACTAGAGTCAGGGTAAACCACTAGTTGGGTTAGGTATAACTACTAGAGTCAGGGTAAACCACTAGTTGGGTTAGGCATAACTACTAGAGTCAGGGTAAACCACTAGTTGGGTTAGGTATAACTACTAGAGTCAGGGTAAACCACTAGTTGGGTTAGGCATAACTACTAGAGTCAGGGTAAACCACTAGTTGGGTTAGGCATAACTACTGGAGTCAGGGTAAACCACTAGTTGGGTTAGGCATAACTACTAGAATCAGGGTAAACCACTAGTTGGGTTAGGCATAACTACTAGAGTCAGGGTAAACCCCTGGTTGGGTTAGGCATAACTACTAGAGTCAGGGTAAACCACTAGTTGGGTTAGGCATAACTACTAGAGTCAGGGTAAACCCCTGGTTGGGTTAGGCATAACTACTAGAGTCAGGGTAAACCCCTGGTTGGGTTAGGCATAACTACTAGAGTCAGGGTAAACCCCTGGTTGGGTTAGGCATAACTACTAGAGTCAGGGTAAACCACTAGTTGGGTTAGGCATAACTACTAGAGTCAGGGTAAACCCCTGGTTGGGTTAGGCATAACTACTAGAGTCAGGGTAAACCACTAGTTGGGTTAGGCATAACTACTAGAGTCAGGGTAAACCCCTGGTTGGGTTAGGCATAACTACTAGAGTCAGGGTAAACCCCTGGTTGGGTTAGGCATAACTACTAGAGTCAGGGTAAACCCCTGGTTGGGTTAGGTATAACTACTAGAGTCAGGGTAAACCACTAGTTGGGTTAGGCATAACTACTAGAGTCAGGGTAAACCCCTGGTTGGGTTAGGCATAACTACTAGAGTCAGGGTAAACCCCTGGTTGGGTTAGGCATAACTACTAGAGTCAGGGTAAACCACTAGTTGGGTTAGGCATAACTACTAGAGTCAGGGTAAACCCCTGGTTGGGTTAGGCATAACTACTAGAGTCAGGGTAAACCCCTGGTTGGGTTAGGCATAACTACTAGAGTCAGGGTAAACCCCTGGTTGGGTTAGGCATTACTAGAGTCAGGGTAAACCCCTGGTTGGGTTAGGCATAACTACTAGAGTCAGGGTAAACCACTAGTTGGGTTAGGCATAACTACTAGAGTCAGGGTAAACCCCTGGTTGGGTTAGGCATAACTACTAGAGTCAGGGTAAACCCCTGGTTGGGTTAGGCATAACTACTAGAGTCAGGGTAAACCACTAGTTGGGTTAGGCATAACTACTAGAATCAGGGTAAACCACTAGTTGGGTTAGGCATAACTACTAGAGTCAGGGTAAACCCCTGGTTGGGTTAGGCATAACTACTAGAGTCAGGGTAAACCCCTGGTTGGGTTAGGCATAACTACTAGAGTCAGGGTAAACCACTAGTTGGGTTAGGCATAACTACTAGAGTCAGGGTAAACCCCTGGTTGGGTTAGGCATAACTACTAGAGTCAGGGTAAACCCCTGGTTGGGTTAGGCATAACTACTAGAGTCAGGGTAAACCACTAGTTGGGTTAGGCATAACTACTAGAGTCAGGGTAAACCCCTGGTTGGGTTAGGCATAACTACTAGAGTCAGGGTAAACCCCTGGTTGGGTTAGGCATAACTACTAGAGTCAGGGTAAACCCCTGGTTGGGTTAGGTATAACTACTAGAGTCAGGGTAAACCACTAGTTGGGTTAGGCATAACTACTAGAGTCAGGGTAAACCCCTGGTTGGGTTAGGCATAACTACTAGAGTCAGGGTAAACCCCTGGTTGGGTTAGGCATAACTACTAGAGTCAGGGTAAACCACTAGTTGGGTTAGGCATAACTACTAGAGTCAGGGTAAACCCCTGGTTGGGTTAGGCATAACTACTAGAGTCAGGGTAAACCCCTGGTTGGGTTAGGCATAACTACTAGAGTCAGGGTAAACCCTGGTTGGGTTAGGCATTACTAGAGTCAGGGTAAACCCCTGGTTGGGTTAGGCATAACTACTAGAGTCAGGGTAAACCACTAGTTGGGTTAGGCATAACTACTAGAGTCAGGGTAAACCCCTGGTTGGGTTAGGCATAACTACTAGAGTCAGGGTAAACCACTAGTTGGGTTAGGCATAACTACTAGAATCAGGGTAAACCACTAGTTGGGTTAGGCATAACTACTAGAGTCAGGGTAAACACCTGGTTGGGTTAGGCATAACTACTAGAGTCAGGGTAAACCACTAGTTGGGTTAGGCATAACTACTAGAGTCAGGGTAAACCACTAGTTGGGTTAGGCATAACTACTAGAGTCAGGGTAAACCACTAGTTGGGTTAGGCATAACTACTAGAGTCAGGGTAAACCACTAGTTGGGTTAGGTATAACTACTAGAGTCAGGGTAAACCACTAGTTGGGTTAGGCATAACTACTAGAGTCAGGGTAAACCACTAGTTGGGTTAGGCATAACTACTAGAGTCAGGGTAAACCACTAGTTGGGTTAGGCATAACTACTAGAGTCAGGGTAAACCCCTGGTTGGGTTAGGCATAACTACTAGAGTCAGGGTAAACCCCTGGTTGGGTTAGGCATAACTACTAGAGTCAGGGTAAACCCCTGGTTGGGTTAGGTATAACTACTAGAGTCAGGGTAAACCACTAGTTGGGTTAGGCATAACTACTAGAGTCAGGGTAAACCCCTGGTTGGGTTAGGCATAACTACTAGAGTCAGGGTAAACCCCTGGTTGTGTTAGGCATAACTACTAGAGTCAGGGTAAACCACTAGTTGGGTTAGGCATAACTACTAGAGTCAGGGTAAACCCCTGGTTGGGTTAGGCATAACTACTAGAGTCAGGGTAAACCCCTGGTTGGGTTAGGCATAACTACTAGAGTCAGGGTAAACCACTAGTTGGGTTAGGCATAACTACTAGAGTCAGGGTAAACCCCTGGTTGGGTTAGGCATAACTACTAGAGTCAGGGTAAACCCCTGGTTGGGTTAGGCATAACTACTAGAGTCAGGGTAAACCACTAGTTGGGTTAGGCATAACTACTAGAGTCAGGGTAAACCCCTGGTTGGGTTAGGCATAACTACTAGAGTCAGGGTAAACCCCTGGTTGGGTTAGGCATAACTACTAGAGTCAGGGTAAACCACTAGTTGGGTTAGGCATAACTACTAGAGTCAGGGTAAACCACTAGTTGGGTTAGGCATAACTACTAGAGTCAGGGTAAACCCCTGGTTGGGTTAGGCATAACTACTAGAGTCAGGTTAAACCCCTGGTTGGGTTAGGCATAACTACTAGAGTCAGGGTAAACCACTAGTTGGGTTAGGCATAACTACTAGAGTCAGGGTAAACCCCTGGTTGGGTTAGGCATAAATACTAGAGTCAGGCTAAACCACTAGTTGGGTTAGGCATAACTACTAGAATCAGGGTAAACCACTAGTTGGGTTAGGCATAACTACTAGAGTCAGGGTAAACCCCTGGTTGGGTTAGGCATAACTACTAGAGTCAGAGTAAACCACTAGTTGGGTTAGGCATAACTACTAGAGTCAGGGTAAACCACTAGTTGGGTTAGGCATAACTACTAGAGTCAGGGTAAACCACTAGTTGGGTTAGGTATAACTACTAGAGTCAGGGTAAACCACTAGTTGGGTTAGGTATAACTACTAGAGTCAGGGTAAACCACTAGTTGGGTTAGGTATAACTACTAGAGTCAGGGTAAACCCCTGGTTGGGTTAGGCATAACTACTAGAGTCAGGGTAAACCCCTGGTTGGGTTAGGTATAACTACTAGAGTCAGGGTAAACCACTGGTTGGGTTAGGCATAACTACTAGAGTCAGGGTAAACCCCTGGTTGGGTTAGGTATAACTACTAGAGTCAGGGTAAACCACTGGTTGGGTTAGGTATAACTACTAGAGTCAGGGTAAACCACTAGTTGGGTTAGGTATAACTATTAGAGTCAGGGTAAACCACTGGTTGGGTTAGGCATAACTACTAGAGTCAGGGTAAACCCCTGGTTGGGTTAGGTATAACTACTAGAGTCAGGGTAAACCACTGGTTGGGTTAGGTATAACTACTAGAGTCAGGGTAAACCACTGGGTAGCTTGGATTGGGGTTAGGATAAAAGGCAAGGAGGATTGGGCAATATTTAAGGGTTAGGCCCACCCAAACGGTAAGGCGTTAGATGAGGTACCAATTTACAGAACAGTCTGGTTCCATCCAGTTATGGTTAGAGGTAAAGGGTTAAGGTTAGAGGTCAGAGGTTACAGATTACATAATAGGGTACTACTGACCTACTGAGCAGTCTGGTCCCATCCAGTTAGGGTTAGAGGTAAAGGGTTAAAGTTAGAGGTCAGAGGTTACAGATTACAGATTAGGGTACTACTGACCTACTGAGCAGTCTGGTCCCATCCAGTTGGGGTCACAGCTACAGAGACCAGTGTCTGGTATGAATGCACCGTGGCCATGGCATTGGTCTGGGCACAGTGCCCGCTGCAGCTCACAGTGTGGGCCGCCCCAGCCGGGTTTACAGTGGCACTCCCCATTCACACAGATACCGTTAGTAGAACAGGTCGGGTCCAGGCAGTCCACTACAGACAGAGAGGAGGAGAGAGAGAGAGGGGGAGGGAGGGAAAGAGAAAGGGAGAAAATAAGGAGAGAGAAAGAGGGAGAAAGAGTGGGGGGAGAGAGAGAGAGAAAGATAATAACGTATAAAATATTGAGAAATACTAGCTTCGTGTTTCCTTCATCTGATTTTTTGCAGCATCTCGTGATACACGTTAGCAATTGTCTTCACACAGCCTTTCACAGGCATTTAATAAGTCAATACTTTTCACTCAGAAGGCTGCGTTTTCTCACATATAACCTTCCCTGTATCTTAGTGTGTGTGTGCTAATGCACTGGGGATAATCTGACATTGGCAGGCTGGCTGACAGGCAGATGTGAGGATGAACAGTGAGTGAAAACCAATTTGACAAATTACCCCCTCCTGGCAAACTATGAGTCCCCACTCCCCTCCTTCTCCTGTCCTACCCTCATTCCCCAAATCCCCCTAACTCCCTCTTTTCGACACCTCCCCCTTCTCTTCCTGCTTCTTTACCACTCCCTCTCTCCCCAATCCCCCTTTCCCTCTGCTGACTACCCACTCTCTCTCCTTCCCATTCCTCCCCCTTCGCTCCCTCTCTCCACCTGTCTAAAACCTCCCTCCCCACTCATTTTCACACGCTGCTGTCTGGGCGCTCCATTCTGTTGGCGAGGCAGAAATGGAGGGTCACACGTATAGATTTATGTGTCATCGCCACTTCAGGTAAATTGTTTGAGTGACTCGGGCGTGATGGATATCACATTGAAGAGAGAGAGAAGGGGAAAAAGGTGGATAAGAAACAGAGGGGGAAAGGAGGGGGTAAATGAAGAGTGGAGGAAAATGCTGACCCTGTTCTCTGCCCTCCTCTGTGGCTCTGCTTCTATATGTCACTTCTCTCTCTCTTTCTCTCTTTTCATCTACCTCTTTTCTTCTCTATCATGACCATATGCTCACATCTTCACTCCCTTTCTTTCTGTCTTTCCAGTCACCTGTCCTCTCCCTCACCTCTTCAGATCTCAACCTGTCCTCTCCCTCACCTCTTCAGATCTCAACCTGTCCTCTCCCTCACCTCTTCAGATCTCAACATGTCCTCTCCCTCACCTCTTCAGATCTCAACCTGTCCTCTCCCTCACCTCTTCAGATCTCAACATGTCCTCTCCCTCACCTCTTCAGATCTCAACCTGTCCTCTCCCTCACCTCTTCAGATCTCAACCTGTCCTCTCCCTCACCTTTTCAGATCTCAACCTGTCCTCTCCCTCACCTCTTCAGATCTCAACCTGTCCTCTCCCTCGCCTCTTCAGATCTCAACCTGTCCTCTCCCTCACCTCTTCAGATCTCAACCTGTCCTCTCCCTCACCTCTTCAGATCTCAACCTGTCCCCTCCCTCACCTCTTCAGATCTCAACCTGTCCTCTCCCTCACCTCTTCAGATCTCAACCTGTCCTCTCCCTCACCTCTTCAGATCTCAACCTGTCCTCTCCCTCACCTCTTCAGATCTCAACATGTCCTCTCCCTCACCTCTTCAGATCTCAACCTGTCCTCTCCCTCACCTCTTCAGATCTCAACATGTCCTCTCCCTCACCTCTTCAGATCTCAACCTGTCCTCTCCCTCACCTCTTCAGATCTCAACCTGTCCTCTCCCTCACCTTTTCAGATCTCAACCTGTCCTCTCCCTCACCTCTTCAGATCTCAACCTGTCCTCTCCCTCACCTTTTCAGATCTCTCCCCTGCTCTCTCTACCCTCTCTCTCTTATTTCCCTCCCTCCCTCCCTCCCTCCCTCCCTCCCTCCCTCCCTCCCTCCCTCCCTCCCTCCCTCCCTCCCTCCCTCCCTCCCTCCCTCCCTCCCTCCCTCCCTCCCTCCCTCCCTCCCTCCCTCCCTCCCCCTTTATCTCTGTAGATCTCCAGAGTTAATGTGTAGCAGGCTGATCCGTCTTAACAGGATCAATAGAACAGTGATAACCACTTAATCAGATGTGATGTATCTGGCTGCTCCTCCATCCTTCATCTGTTTATAGAGAAACACAACGGGACCACTGGGGAGGAGAGGACGCTGTGACGAGCTGGGACTGGGAGGCTGCTGATAACTGCTGTGTGTGTGATGTGATTGTTGAGTGTAAGGAGCTACACACTATACATCTTCCATTCCATCACACACTCCATGACACACACTACCCCTCATCACACACCCCCACCAACCCACCCGCCCCCAAACACACACTCTCTCCCCTCACCTTTGGCACAGTTGTCTCCCTTGTACCCCAAGGAGCAGACACAGGTCCCGTCAGTACAGGTCCCATGTCCACTACAGAGAGGGTCAATGCAGTGGGTGGTGGGGACGGCACACTCTGCTCCCTTCCATCCACTGTAGCAGATACAGGATCCCTTATCATACTGACCATTACCACTACACAGCACTGGACAGGCCTCTGGAGAGAGAGAGAGAGAGAGAGAGAGAGAGAGAGAGAGAGAGAGAGAGAGAGAGAGAGAGAGAAAAGAGAGGGTGGAGAGGAAAGATAGAATGTGTAGAAGAAAAGGAAAAAAGGTATAAAGAGGTGGTCAGAGAACAGTATGTCTGATGGTCATAGCAGAGTAAATAGCAGTATGTCTGATGGTCATAGCAGAGTAAATAACAGCATGTCTGATGGTCATAGCAGAGTAAATAACAGTATGTCTGATGGTCATAGCAGAGTAAATAACAGTATGTCTGATGGCCATAGCAGAGTAAATAACAGTATGTCTGATGGTCATAGCAGAGTAAATAACAGTATGTCTGATGGTCATAGCAGAGTAAATAACAGCATGTCTGATGGTCATAGCAGAGTAAATAACAGCATGTCTGATGGTCATAGCAGAGTACATAACAGTATGGTCTCAGGGTCATAGCAGAGTAAATAGCAGTATGTCTGATGGTCATAGCAGAGTAAATAACAGTATGTCTGATGGCCATAGCAGAGTAAATAACAGTATGGTCTCAGAGCCATAGCAGAGTAAATAGCAGTATGTCTGATGGTCATAGCAGAGTAAATAACAGTATGGTCTCAGGGTCATAGCAGAGTAAATAGCAGTATGTCTGATGGTCATAGCAGAGTAAATAACAGTATGTCTGATGGCCATAGCAGAGTAAATAACAGTATGGTCTCAGGGCCATAGCAGAGTAAATAACAGTATGCCTGACTGCCATAGCAGTGTAAATAACAGTATGTCTGATGGCCATAGCAGAGTAAATAACAGTATGGTCTCAGGGTCATAGCAGAGTAAATAACAGAATGGTCTCAGGGTCATAGCAGAGTAAATATCAGTATGTCTGATGGTCATAGCAGAGTAAATAACAGTATGTCTGATGGTCATAGCAGAGTACATAACAGTATATCTGATGGTCATAGCAGAGTAAATAACAGTATGTCTGATGGCCATAGCAGAGTAAATAACAGCATGTCTGATGGTAACAGCAGAGTAAATAACAGTATGCCTGATGGTCATAGCAGAGTAAATAACAGTATGTCTGATGGTAATAGCAGAGTAAATAACAGCATGTCTGATGGTCATAGCAGAGTACATAACAGCATGTCTGATGGTCATAGCAGAGTACATAACAGTATGTCTGATGGTAATAGCAGAGTAAATAACAGTATGTCTGATGGTCATATCAGAATACATAACAGTATGTATGATGTCATAGCAGAGTAAATAACAGCATGTCAGAGGGTCATGAGGGTGCGTGTGTGTATGTGTGAGCGGTAGAGAGAGAGAGAGATAGAGAGAGATAGCAACAGTGACATGGTAGAGTAATTACACAGAGAGGTAACTAAACTATTAATCAGTGAACAGTCTTCTTCCCCAGGTGAACTAAGAGACATGTTGGCTTTAAACTGCCATGTATCACAGTTCTGTCTCTACACAGCCCCAAGCTGCACACTATCCTGTGTGTGAGTCTGCATGCCTACCTTTGGAGCAGTCCATGCCATGGAACCCAGGGAAGCAGTGACACACACCAGACACACACTCTCCGTTGCCATGACAATTACGGGGACACTCCTGTACCGAGTCTGTAAAGGGAGAAGAGAGAGAGAGAAATAAAGAAAGAAAGAGATAGATTGGATAAGAGGGAAATAAAGAGAGATTGAGAAGAGTGTCAAACTCCAGCCTGTAGTCATTTAGTTCAACAACACAACAACATTCATATAGTTTATATTTCATATGCTTACAGCAAACTCATAAACCATCAGCATGTATGTTTCTTCCACTGTTCCTCTTACAGGTAGTACAATCCATCCATCCACCCATCCATCTAAATCATGTTTCTCTCTGGGGTCATCAATACTTTATTCCGGTGTTCCTCTCCACATTCTACCTTTGTGTGTGTGTGCATTTTCAGCACTCTACCCATGTCTAAGTGGTTTGTGTGTGAGGAGAACAAGTTTGGACAAGAACAGGAGGTTTTGAGGTTTTCACTCTCTCCACTTCCCTCTCTCTCTATGCCACATTTACTCTCTCCACTCTCTCCCTCTCTCTCCACCCCATTTACTCTCTCCACTCTCTCTCTCTCCCTCTCTCTCCACCCCATTTTCTCTCTCCACTCTCTCCCTCTCTCTCCACCCCATTTACTCTCTCCATTCTCTCCACCCCATTTACTCTCTCCACACTGTCCACTCTCTCCATCCCTCTCTTCACCCCATTTACTCTCTCCACTCTCTCCCTCTCTCTCCACCCCATTTACTCTCTCCACTCTCTCTCTCCCTCTCTCTCCACCCCATTTTCTCTCTCCACTCTCTCCCTCTCTCTCCACCCCATTTACTCTCTCCATTCTCTCCACCCCATTTACTCTCTCCACACTATCCACTCTCTCCATCCCTCTCTCCACCCCATTTACTCTCTCCATTCTCTCCATCCCTCTCTCTCCACCTCGTTTACTCTCTCCACTCTCTCCACTTCCCTCTCTCTCCATCCCATTTACTCTCTCCATTCTCTCCACCCCATTTACTCTCTCCACTCTCTCCATCCCTCTCTCTCCATCCCATTTACTCTCTCCATCCCTCTCTCCACCCAATTTACTCTCTCCACTCTCTCCATCCCTCTCTCCACCCCATTTACTCTCTCCACTCTCTCCACTTTCCTCTCTCTCCACCCCATGTACTCTCTCCACTCTCTCCATCCCTCTCTCTCCACCCCATTTACTCTCTCCACTCTCTCCACCCCATTTACTCTCTCCACTCTCTCCATCCCTCTCTCTCCACCCCATTTACTCTCTCCATTCTCTCCACCCCATTTACTCTCTCCACTCTCTCCATTCCTCTCTCTCTCCACCTGATTTACTCTCTTCACTCTCTCCATCCCTCTCTCTCCACCCCATTTACTCTCTCTACTCTCTCCACTTCCCTCTCTCCCTCGACATCTCGCCCCTTCCCTCTCTCAGCACGATGCCTTACTTAACTCAAACCTACTCTGCCCTACCTCCATCCCTCACTCTCTCCACAGGAGTTGGCAGGCTAGCCGTGAGAGTAGGATTGGGTGGAGTTTAACTGCTGCTTTTGAAGTGAAAGTTAAATATACTCTCTCCCCTCTCCCCTCTCTCCCTCTCCCTCTCTCCCTTCTTTCTCTCTTCTAACCCACTACAGCAGTGTTGAAGGAGACTTCTCTCTCTCTCTCTTGCTCTCTCCCCCTCCCTCTCCCTCTCTCTCTTGCTCTCTCTCCCCCTCCCTCTCCCTCTCTCTCTCATCTCTCTCTTGCTCTCTCTCCCCCTCCCCTCTCCCTCTCTCTCTCCTCTCTCTCTTGCTCTCACTCCCCCCCCCCTCCCTCTCTCTCTCTCTCTCTCTCTCTCTCTCTCTCTCTCTCTCTCTCTCTCTCTCTCTCTCTCTCTCTCTCTCTCTCCTCTCTCTCTTGCTCTCTCTCCCCCTCCCCCTCCCTCTCTCTCTCTCTTGCTCTCTCTCCCCCTCCCTCTCCCTCTCTCTCTCTCTCTCTTGCTCTCTCTCCCTCTCTCTCACTCTTACCCATTACAGCAGTGTTGAAGGAGACAGTCTCTCTTTCTCGTCCGTCATTGTAGAAGGCTAGATGCCATGCTCCCAGGTCCAGGTACTGAACAAACACTGCTTCGTTTAGAACCACAGTCTGGATGCTGCGGCGTTCTCGAGGAGACTCGACAACACTCCACTTCTCTTTACCGTCCAAGCGCTCCATGTAGTCATACTGCAAGAGGAGAGACAATAACACTTTCAGGAAGCTCAGACCAGGAAGTCAATTCAATTCCATAAGTGTGTGTATACTGTAAGTGTGTGTGCAGTCCAGTTTTGTGTAACTGTGTATGTGGTGCATACAGTATGTGTGTATTGGTGTATGTGTTGGTGTGTGTGTATTGGTGTGTGTGTTGGTGTGTGTGTATTGGTGTGTGTGTGTATTGGTGTGTGTCAATTCAGGAAGTAAACAGAAATTCTAATTCAATAACTCAAAAAATGTAATCTATTTACAACGACTTCTTAATAAACAAGTAGAAGATATTTATTACTGTTTTTCCATTTTGTAATTTTATATTCAATTTTAAATTCAAATCACTTCCTCAATTGACTGCCTTCAATTTGAATTGACCCCAACCCAGGTGTGTGTTATAACAGTCTACCTGTGCGTGTGAGGGGGGCAGGCCCTTGCGGATGTAGACCCCGAACAGAGCATCTTTCCCCAGGGAGATGTTGAACTTGAGGAACTGTGGTTGGGCCAGGTGAAGCAGAGACCTCCAGAACATCCCAGGAGGAATCTCCTGACTCACCCTCCTCCCCACCTCCACATCCCCACTGTCTATACTGCTGTTAGGACCTTGCCATGGAGCTATGGGAGAGGAGAGGAGAGCGAGAGAAAAGAGAGAGTTGAAGAGAGGAGAGGAGGATCATCACAATGTCAGTAAGCAGTAATCACATAGCAAAACCATTAAAACATTGAAAGTTTGCATTCTGGGAAAATGAGTTCTGAACTATGTATGTCTGCCCAATAGAACTACAGTACAATGCTAGAAGAAGAATAGTCTTGTTGTAGTTGTGCCGGAGCCGGCAGGTGTGTTGTGGGTGCTATAGTGTCGTAGTTCTCACCTTTGCCTCCAGAGGGCAGTGTGGCCACATCACTGTTGACAGCTAGACCTGCAGTACTCAGACCGTTGTTCAACACAGGACCATCAGAGGGCTGCAGTTGCCATGTCAGATCCAACAGGTTAATGGCTAGACAGAGGGGAGGAGAGGGGGATGAGAGGGGGGAGTAGGGGGGAGCAGTATATGTTATTTAATTTTCAGGTAGATAGAAATTGCACAGATCGTACTGACCTAGAAGAGATTAGAAAATAACAGGCATACTTTTCTTTACCTTCCTCACTTTATTCTCCCTCCCTCCCTCCCTCCCTCCCTCCCTCCCTCCCTCCCTCCCTCCCTCCCTCCCTCCCTCCCTCCCTCCCTCCCTCCCTCCCTCCCTCCCTCCCTCCCCAGACATGATACCAGTCTCTGTTTGGGAGTCTTGGCACAAGCTCACAGTGAGCAAGTAACAGATGAAAAGAAAACTCTGCCTCTTTCGTTCTCTCGCTCTTCTCCTCCTTTGTGTTCTGTTGTGTTATTGTGCTGGTGGATGAGTTTGTCAGCTCTTTATTTTTTCTATCTCTCTCTCTGGCTCCCTTGTTCTTTTGAAGTCCCTGCCAAGCAACTTTCTCACAAAGGAAGAAAGAGGAACTGAATTCAATTAATTGAAGTTCAGAGGAAATAAACAGACAAGGAAAGCATTTGAGTGTTACACAGATTTGGGAAGGGCATGGGTGTTGCTGATTCATATTGCTATCTGTTATTGTCCGTTCACCAGAGGAGTGGGAGGGTGTGTGTGTGTGTGTGTGGTTGTGTGTGTGTGTGTGTGTGTGTGTGTGTGTGTGTGTGTGTGTGTGTGTGTGTGTGTGTGTGTGTGTGTGGACAGTGCTACAAGGTACTATGTTTTTATGGTAGGAATATGGTCACGTGCGGTCAAAGGATGTGTTGACCACTGTAGGCATTCTCATTATGTCCCATCCTCACTACCTGCCCCATCCTCACACCTTGTCCCATTCATACTACCTGTCCCACCCTGACTATCTTTCCCATTCTTACACCTTGTCCCATTCATACTACCTGTCCCACCCTGACTACCTGTCCCATTCTCACACCTTGCCCCATTCATAATACCTGTCCCACCCTGACTACCTGTCCCATCCTGACAACCTGTCCCATCCTCACTACCTGCCCCATCCTGACTACCTGCCCCATCCTGACTACCTGTCCCATCCTCACTACCTGCCCCATCCTGACTACCTGTCCCATTCTGACTTCCTGTCCCATTCTCACTACCTGCCCCATCATGACTACCTGTCCCATCCTCACTACCTGCCCCATCCTCACTACCTGTCCCATTCATACTACATGTCCCATTCTCTCTACCTGCCCCATTCTCACTACATGTCCCATTCTCACTACATGTCCCATTCTCTCTACCTGTCTCATCCTCACTACACATCCCATTCTCACTACATGTCCCATTCTCCTTACCTGTCCCATTATCTCTACCTGTCCCATTCACACTACATGTCCCATTCACTCTACCTGTCCCATCCTCACTACATGTCCCATTCTCACTACATGTCCAATTATCTCTACCTGTCCCATTCTCTCTACCTGCCCCATTCTCACTACATGTCCCATTCTCTCTACCTGTCCCATTCTCACTACCTGTTCCATTCTCTCTACCTGACCCATTCTCACAACATGTCCCATTCTCTCCTCCTGTCCCATTCTCACTACATGTCCCATTCTCTCTACCTGACCCATTCTCACTACCTGTTCCATTCTCAATACCTGTCCCATTCTCTCTTCCTGCCCCATTCTCACTACATGTCCCATTCTCTCTACCTGCCCAATTCACTCTACCTGTCCCATTCTCAATACATGTCCCATTCTCTCTACCTGTCCCATTCTCACTACATGTCCCATTATATATACCTGTCCCACACTCTCTACATGTCCCATTCTCTCTACCTGTCCAATTCTCACTACATGTCCCATTCTCTCTACCTGTTCCATTCTCTCTACCTGACCCATTCTCACTACATGTCCCATTCTCTCCTCCTGTCCCATTCTCACTACATGTCCCATTCTCTCTACCTGACCCATTCTCACTACCTGTTCCATTCTCAATACCTGTCCCATTCTCTCTTCCTGCCCCATTCTCACTACATGTCCCATTCTCTATACCTGTCCCATTCTCTCTACATGTCCCATTCTCTCTACCTGTCCAATTCTCACTACATGTCCCATTCTCTCTACCTGCCCAATTCACTCTACCTGTCCCATTCTCACTACATGTCCCATTCTCTCTACCTGTCCCATTGTCACTACATGTCCCATTATATATACCTGTCCCATTCTCTCTACCTGACCCATTCTCACTACCTGTTCCATTCTCTCTACCTGTCCCATTCTCTCTACCTGACCCATTCTCACAACCTGTCCCATTCTCTCTACCTGTCCCATCCTCACAGAGTGATCTGTTTATGCATTCCCCACCAGGATGCCTACATTAATTCTGCACATCTCATACCCTTTCAAATCAAATCAGCAATACATCAGGGTTTTTAAGTAAGAAATAATAGCTCAATTATTGATAAATAAACTAAACAATAAAAAGTAACACAATAAAATAACAATAACAAGGCTGTATTCCATGGGGTCAATGTGCAGGGCTACGGGTTAGTCGAGGTAATCGAGGTAGTATGTATATGTAGATAGGGGTAAAGTGACATAGATAATAAACAGGTTAGTTGAGGTAATCGAGGTAGTATGTATATGTAGATAGGGGTAAAGTGACATAGATAATAAACAGGTTAGTCGAGGTAATCGAGGTAGTATGTATATGTAGATAGGGGTAAAGTGACATAGATAATAAACAGGTTAGTTGAGGTAATCGAGGTAGTATGTATATGTAGATAGGGGTAAAGTGACATAGATAATAAACAGGTTAGTTGAGGTAATTGAGGTAGTATGTATATGTAGATAGGGGTAAAGTGACATAGATAATAAACAGGTTAGTTGAGGTAATCGAGGTAGTATGTATATGTAGATAGGGGTAAAGTGACATAGATAATAAACAGGTTAGTTGAGGTAATCGAGGTAGTATGTATATGTAGATAGGGGTAAAGTGACATAGATAATAAACAGGTTAGTTGAGGTAATCGAGGTAGTATGTATATGTAGATAGGGGTAAAGTGACATAGATAATAAACAGGTTAGTTGAGGTAATCGAGGTAGTATGTATATGTAGATAGGGGTAAAGTGACATAGATAATAAACAGGTTAGTTGAGGTAATCGAGGTAGTATGTATATGTAGATAGGGGTAAAGTGACATAGATAATAAACAGGTTAGTTGAGGTAATCGAGGTAGTATGTATATGTAGATAGGGGTAAAGTGACATAGATAATAAACAGGTTAGTTGAGGTAATCGAGGTAGTATGTATATGTAGATAGGGGTAAAGTGACATAGATAATAAACAGCGACTAGCAACAACGTAAAAAGAAGGGGGTCAATGTAAATAGTCTGGGTGGCCATTTGATGAACTGTTCAGTAGTCTTATGGCTTGGGGGTGGAAGCTGTTGACAAGGCTTTTGGACATAACAAAGGCACCGCTTGCCGTGTGGTAGCAGAGGAATTCTTTGACTTGAGTGGCTGGAGTCTTTGATAATTTAGGGCCTTCCTCTGACACTGCCTGGTATAGAGGTCCTGGATGGCAGGAAGCTTGGCCCCAGTGATGTACTGGGCCATACACACTACCCGCACTACCCTCTGTAGTGCCTTGCGGTCGGATGCCGAGCAGTTGCCAAGCCAAGCAGGGATGCAACCAGTCAGGTTGCTCTCGATGGTGCAGTTGCATAACTTTTTGAGGATCTGAGGACCCATGCCAAATATTTTCAGTCTCCTGAGGAGCAATAGGCTTTGTCGTGCCCTCTTCACGACTGTCTTGGTGTGTTTGGACCATGATAGCTTGTTTGTAATGTGGACACCAAGGAACTTTGATATGCTCCACTACAACCCCATCGATCTGAATGGGGGGGGGTGCTCGGCCCTCCTTTTCCTGTAGTCCACGATCAGCTCCATTGTCTTGCTCACGTTGAGGGAGTGATTGTTGTCTTGGCACCACACTTCCAGGTCTCTGACCTCCTCCCTATAGACTGTCTCATCATTGCTGGTGATCAGGCCTACCACTGTTGTGTCATTGGAAAAACGTAATGATGATGTTGGACTCGTGCGTGGCCATGCAGACGTGGGTGAACAGGGAGTACGGGAGGGGACTAAGCATGCACCCATAAGGGAGCCCCCCCATGTTGAGGATCAGCGTGGCAGATGTGTTGTTGCCTACCCTTACCACCTAGTGGCGGCCCATCAGCATGTCCAGGATCCTGTTGCAGAGGGAGGTGTTTAGTCCCAGGGTCCTTAGCTTAGTGATGAGCTTTGAAGGCACTGTGGTGCTGAATGCTGAGCTGTAGTCAACGAACAGCATTCTCACATAGGTGTTCCTTTTGTCCAGGTGGGGAAGGGCAGTGTGGAGTGCAATAGAGATTGCATTTTCTGTGGACAGGGACTATGGTGGTCTGTTTGAAACATGTAGGTAATACAGACTCGGTCAGGGAGAGGTTGAAAATGTCAGTGAATACACTTGCCAGTTGGTCAGCGTATGCTCAGAGAATGCCTGCTGGTAATTCGTCTGGCCCTGTGGCCTTTGAATGTGGATCTGTTTAAAGGTTTTACTCTCATCGGTTTTACTCTCACACAGTCTTCCAGAATAGCTGGTGCTCTCATGCATGGTTCAGTGGTGCTTGCCTCGAAGCGAGCATAAAAGGCATTTAGCTCGTCTGGTAGGCTCACTGGGCAGCTCGCTGCTGGGTTTCCCGTTGTAATCCGTAATAGTTTGCAAGCCCTGCGGTGCCACATCCGACAAGCGTCAGAACCGGTGTAGTAGGATTCAATCTTAGTCCTGTATTGAAGCTTTGCCACCCCTCGTCTTACCGGAGGTTGCTGTTCTGTCTTGCTGATGCACCAAAAACCCAGCCAACTGTATATTATCCATGTCTTCGTTCAGCCACGACACAGTCATGAGAGACATTGTCTCACACACACATTTATGGACACACACACACACACACACACAAGTTTGTTGTACTACCCTTGTGGGGAACAAACAATTCATTCCCATTCAAAATGATATTTTCACTAATCCTAATTTTAACCTAACCTTAACCCCTAAAACTAAACCTCCTAACCTTAATTCTAACTCTAACCCTAATCCCAAGATCACACAGTCCCACAAAGAATTTTAAAACAAATCAAACATCGATAAACTCCCATATCTCCTAGATTTGTGGCCCGTTACCATGAGAAAAGGGCAGCCAGTGGAGCACAAACAACACTGTAAATAACACCAGTATTTATCTGTTTGTTACATACTACAATATTGCTAAAACACATCGCTGCTAATATAACACTTGAATTGTCTTTATCTTTTTGAAACCTTTATGAGTGCAAAGGTTTACAGTTCATTTGGAATATGTTTTTGTTGATATTGTTTTGTGTCTTCTTTTGTTAATTGAACTTGCTTTGGCACTTTAAACATACACCAAATATACAAAGGTATGTGCAGACCCCTTCAAATGAGTTGATTCGGCTATTTCAGCCACACCCGTTGCTGACAGGTGTATAAAATTGAGCACACAGCCATGCAATCTCCATAGACAAACATTGACAGTAGATTGGCCTTACTGAAGAGCTCAGTAACTTTCAACGTGGCAGTTGAAAGTCTAACAAGTCAGTTCATCAAATTTCTGCCCTGCTAGAGCTGCCCCGGTCAACTGTAAGTACTGTTATTGTGAAGTGGAAACGTCTAGGAGCAACAATGGCTCAGCTGCGAAGTGGTAGGCCACACAAGCTCACAGAATGGGACCAACAAGTGCTGAAGCGCATAAAGATCACCTGTCCTCAGGTTGCAACACTCTCTACTGAGTTCCAAACTGCCTCTGGAAGCAACGTCAACACAAGAACTGTTCGTCGGGAGCTTCATTAAATGGGTTTCCATGGCCGAGCAGCCACACACAAGCCTAAGATCACCATATGCAATGCCAAGCATCGGCTGGAGTGGTGTATAGCCTGTGCACAAAGTGAGGTCCATACAGAAATAGTTTGTCGAGATTGGTGTGGAAGAACTTGACTGGCCGACACAGAGTCCTGACCTCAACCCCATCGAACACCTTTGGGATGAATTGGAACGCCGACTGCGAGCCAGGCCTAATCGCCCAGCATCAGTGCCTGACCTCACTAATGCTCTTGTGGCTGAATGGAAGCAAGTCAGCAATGTTCCAACATCTAGTGTAAATCCTTCCCAGAAGCTGTTATAGCAGCAAAGGGGGGACTGACTCCAGAAATATCCATGATTTTGGAATGAGATGTTCGACAAGCAGGTGTCCACATACTTTTGGTCTTTTAGTGTACGTTTCCCATGGCCTTTGAATTGAATTTAGAGAGAGACAGAGAGACAGAGAGAGGGGAGACAGATGTAGCTAATAGAGGGGTAAGTGTAAGGTTTAGGGGTTGTCCCGCAAGGGTGAATCTTACTTCCTCCATCTCCCCCGCTCCTACCCTCCGTCCCTCCCTCAGTCCTGGTCAAAGAAAAGCGCTGACACCGCAGGTGCTACATGGCCTCCACTGTCAGCTCTTTTATTTGTCACCCCACTGCCAAGAGAGAGAGAGAGAGAGAGAGCGAAAGAGTGATAGAGAGAGCAAGAGAAAAGAACAGGCGTTTCTACAGAAAGAACCAATGCCCTCTCTCACTCTCATTCTCTCATTCTCTCATTCTTGCTTTCTCTGGTCCCTCTGCTGCCCTTCATCCTCTTCCCCCTCCATCATAATTTTCCCTCTCCATCATCCTTTTCCCTCTCCATCATCCTCTTCCCTCTCCTTCATCCTCTTCCCTCTCCTTCATCCTCTTCCCTCTCCTTCACCCTCTTCCCTCTCCTTCATCCTCTTCCTTTTCCTTCATACTCTTCTCTCTCCATCATCCTTTTCCCTCTCCATCATCCTCTTCCCTCTCCATCATCCTTTTCCCCCTCCATCATCCTTTTCCCTCTCCATCATCCTTTTCCCTCTCCATCATCCTCTTCCCTCTCCATCATCCTTTTCCCTCTCCATCATCCTTTTCCCTCTCCATCATCCTCTTCCCCCTCCATCATCCTTTTCCCTCTCCATCATCCTTTTCCCTCTCCATCATCCTTTTCCCTCTCCATCATCCTTTTCCCTCTCCATCATCCTCTTCCCCCTCCATCATCCTCTTCCCTCTCCTTCATCCTCTTCCCTCTCCTTCATCCTCTTCCCTCTCCTTCATCCTCTTCCCTCTCCATCATCCTCTTCCCTCTCCTTCATCCTCTTCCTTTTCCTTCATACTCTTCCCTCTCCATCATCCTTTTCCCTCTCCTTCATCCTCTTCCCTTTCCTTCATCCTCTTCCCCCTCCATCATCCTTTTCCCTCTCCATCATCCTCTTCCCTCTCCTTCATCCTCTTCCCCTCCATCATCCTTTTCCCTCTCCATCATCCTTTTCCCTCTCCATCATCCTCTTCCCTCTCCTTCATCCTCTTCCCCTCCATCATCCTTTTCCCTCTCCATCATCCTTTTCCCTCTCCATCATCCTCTTCCCTCTCCATCATCCTCTTCCCTCTCCTTCATACTCTTCCCTCTCCATCATCCTCTTCCCTCTCCATCATCCTTTTCCCTCTCCATCATACTCTTCCCTCTCCTTCATACTCTTCCCTCTCCATCATCCTCTTCCCTCTCCTTCATACTCTTCCTTTTCCTTCATACTCTTCCCTCTCCATCATCCTTTTCCCTCTCCATCATCCTTTTCCTTCTCCATCATACTCTTCCCTCTCCTTCATACTCTTCCCTCTCCATCATCCTTTTCCCTCTCCATCATCCTTTTCCCTCTCCATCATCCTCTTCCCCCTCCATCATCCTTTTCCCTCTCCTTCATCTTCTTCCCTCTCCTTCATCCTCTTCCCTCTCCTTCATCCTCTTCCCTCTCCTTCATCCTCTTCCTTTTCCTTCATACTCTTCCCTCTCCCTCATCCTCTTCCCTCTCCTCCATCCTCCTTCATCACACACGTAAGCAAGTGAGTGAGTGTGTATGTCTTTTGTATGTGTGTCTCTCTCTGTGTGTGTGTGTGTGTGTGTATAGGTGTGTTGTGAGTGAGTGAGTGAGGTTGAACCTCTGGCCTATAGAAGGTACTCTTGGTCCTTTCCTACACTGCGGTAAAGACAACAGGTTTGTTAAAAATAGGGACACATTTTACACACACACACACACACCACACACACACACACACACACACACACACACACACACACACACACACACACACACACACACACACACACACACACGCACACGCACACGCACACACAGACGCACGCACACGCACACACACGGTGAATCAGAGAGGCAGGCCTAACGAGGCAGAGTGTTTGATAAAAAATAGATCAGTGGGTGCATGAGGGTTTATTTCATCTTAATGTTTAATTCACAGTGGCAAAGTGGTCCGTGGCAACACCCTGGTATCAACATGTGTTACCCTACCTGCTATACACCACATCTAAGACAGCTCTGGAACACGTGTGAGCCTCGGACAGGGGAAGAAAAAGGAGAAAGAGGGAAGGAGGGATAGGGAGAGGGAAGGAGGGATAGGGAGAGGGACGGAGGGATAGGGAGAGGGACGGAGGGAAAGAGAAGGGAAGGAGGGAAAGAGAGAGGGACAGAGGGATAGGGAGAGGGAAGGAGGGATAGGGAGAGGGAAGGAGGGAAAGAGAAAGGGAAGGAGGGAAAGAGAGAGGGACGGAGGGATAGGGAGAGGGAAGGAGGGATAGGGAGAGGGAAGGAGGGAAAGAGAAAGGGAAGGAGGGAAAGAGTGGGGACGGAGGGAAAGAGAAGGGAAGGAGGGAAAGAGAGAGGGACAGAGGGATAGGGAGAGGGAAGGAGGGATAGGGAGAGGGAAGGAGGGATAGGGAGAGGGAAGGAGGGATAGGGAGAGGGACGGAGGGATAGGGAGAGGGACGGAGGGAAAGAGAAGGGAAGGAGGGAAAGAGAAGGGAAGGAGGGAAAGAGAGAGGGACAGAGGGATAGGGAGAGGGAAGGAGGGAGAGGGAGAGGGAAGGAGGGAGGGAAGGAGGGAAAGAGGGAGGGAAGGAGGGAAAGAGAGAGGGATAGAGGGATAGGGAGAGGGAAGGAGGGATAGGGAGAGGGAAGGAGGGATAGGGAGAGGGACGGAGGGAAAGAGAAGGGAAGGAGGGAAAGAGAGAGGGACAGAGGGATAGGGAGAGGGAAGGAGGGATAGGGAGAGGGAAGGAGGGAAAGAGAAAGGGAGGGAGGGAAAGAGAGAGGGACGGAGGGATAGGGAGAGGGGAGGAGGGATAGGGAGAGGGAAGGAGGGAAAGAGAAAGGGAAGGAGGGAAAGAGAGAGGGACGGAGGGATAGGGAAGGAGGGATAGGGAGATTGAAGGAGGGAAAGAGAAAGGGTAGGAGGGAAAGAGAGAGGGACGGAGGGATAGGGAGAGGGAAGGAGGGAAAGAGAGAGGGACGGAGGGAAAGAGGGATTGAAGGAGGGAAAGAGAGAGGGACGGAGGGACAGAGGGATTGAAGGAGGGAAAGAGAGAGGGACAGAGGGAAAGAGCGAGGGACAGAGGGATAGGGAGAGGGAAGGAGGGATAGGGAGAGGGAAGGAGGGAAAGAGAAAGGGAGGGGGGAAAGAGAGAGGGACGGAGGGATAGGGAGAGGGAAGGAAGGATAGGGAGAGGGAAGGAGGGATAGGGAGAGGGAAGGAGGGAAAGAGAAAGGGAAGGAGGGAAAGAGAGAGGGACGGAGGGATAGGGAAGGAGGGATAGGGAGATTGAAGGAGGGAAAGAGAAAGGGTAGGAGGGAAAGAGAGAGGGACGGAGGGATAGGGAGAGGGAAGGAGGGAAAGAGAGAGGGACGGAGGGAAAGAGGGATTGAAGGAGGGAAAGAGAGAGGGACGGAGGGACAGAGGGATTGAAGGAGGGAAAGAGAGAGGGACAGAGGGAAAGAGCGAGGGACAGAGGGATAGGGAGAGGGAAGGAGGGATAGGGAGAGGGAAGGAGGGAAAGAGAAAGGGAGGGGGGAAAGAGAGAGGGACGGAGGGATAGGGAGAGGGAAGGAAGGATAGGGAGAGGGAAGGAGGGATAGGGAGAGGGAAGGAGGGAAAGAGGGAGGGAAGGAGGGAAAGAGGGAGGGAAGGAGGGAAAGAGAGAGGGATAGGGAGAGGGAAGGAGGGAAAGAGGGAGGGAAGGAGGGAAAGAGAGAGGGATAGAGGGATAGGGAGAGGGAAGGAGGGATAGGGAGAGGGAAGGAGGGATAGGGAGAGGGACAGATGGATAGGGAGAGGGACGGAGGGAAAGAGAAGGGAAGGAGGGAAAGAGAGAGGGACAGAGGGATAGGGAGAGGGAAGGAGGGATAGGGAGAGGGAAGGAGGGAAAGAGGAAGGGAAGGAGGGAAAGTGAGATGGATGGAGGAATACGGAGAGGGAAGGAGGGATAGGGAGAGGGAAGGAGGGATAGGGAGAGGGAAGGAGGGAACGAGAAAGGGAAGGAGGGAAAGAGAGAGGGACGGAGGGAAAGAGAAGGGAAGGAGGGATATGGAGAGGGAAGGAGGGAGAGGGAGAGGGACAGATGGATAGGGAGAGGGACGGAGGGAAAGAGAAGGGAAGGAGGGAAAGAGAGAGGGACAGAGGGATAGGGAGAGGGAAGGAGGGATAGGGAGAGGGAAGGAGGGAAAGAGGAAGGGAAGGAGGGAAAGTGAGAGGGACGGAGGGATAGGGAGAGGGAAGGAGGGATAGGGAGAGGGACGGAGGGATAGGAAGAGGGACGGAGGGAAAGAGAAGGGAAGGAGGGAAAGAGAGAGGGACAGAGGGATAGGGAGAGGGAAGGAGGGATATGGAGAGGGAAGGAGGGAGAGAGAAAGGGAAGGAGGGACAGAGAGAGGGACGGAGGGATAGGGAGAGGGAAGGAGGGATAGGAGAGGGAAGGAGGGAAAGAGAAAGGGTAGGAGGGAAAGAGAGAGGGACAGAGGGTTAGGGAGAGGGAAGGAGGGAAAGAGGGAGGGATGGAGGGAAAGAGGGATTGAAGGAGGGAAAGAGAGAGGGACGGAGGGAAAGAGGGATTGAAGGAGGGAAAGAGAGAGGGACAGAGAGAAAGAGGGAGGGACAGAGGGATAGGGGGAGGGAAGGAGGGAGAGGGAGAGGGAAGGAGGGAAAGAGAAAGGGAAGGAGGGAAAGAGAAAGGGAAGGAGGGAAAGAGAGAGGGACAGAGGGATAGGGAGAGGGAAGGAGGGATAGGGAGAGGGAAGGAGGGATAGGGAGAGGGAAGGAGGGAAAGAGAAAGGGAAGGAGGGAAAGAGAGAGTGACGGATGGAAAGAGAAGGGAAGGAGGGAAAGAGAGAGGTACAGAGGGATAGGGAGAGGGAAGGAGGGATAGGGAGAGGGAAGGAGGGATAGGGAGAGGGAAGGAGGGATAGGGAGAGGGACGGAGGGATAGGGAGAGGGAAGGAGGGATAGGGAGAGGACGGAGGGATAGGGAGAGGGACGGAGGGAAAGAGAAGGGAAGGAGGGAAAGAGAAGGGAAGGAGGGAAAGAGAGAGGGACAGAGGGATAGGGAGAGGGAAGGAGGGAGAGGGAGAGGGAAGGAGGGAGGGAAGGAGGGAAAGAGGGAGGGAAGGAGGGAAAGAGAGAGGGATAGAGGGATAGGGAGAGGGAAGGAGGGATAGGGAGAGGGAAGGAGGGAAAGAGGGAGGGAAGGAGGGAAAGAGGGATTGAAGGAGGGAAAGAGAGAGGGATGGAGGGAAGAGGGATTGAAGGAGGGAAAGAGAGAAGGCCGGAGGGATAGGGAGATGGAAGGAGGGAAAGAGAAAGGCAAGGAGGGGAAGAGAGAGGAAGGAGAGAGATGTGTAGAGGGAGAAGAGAGAGGGATGAATTGGATAGGGATAGAGAAAATGAGAGGAGGTGGATGAGAGGGGGAAAATGAGAAGGGGAAGGTAGGAAAGAGGAAAGAGAGAGGGGGAGAAGGGGGAGGATGGAGCCTGCGGTAAATGGGTTTTCTATGATTCATTTTCAGAAGGAATGGACAGAATATCTCCCTGGGGAGGTCGAGAGAGAAGACAGAGAAAGACATAAAAGAAGAGCGAAAGAAGAGAAACACACAGAGGAATCTATCACCTCCTACACCAGCACACTGACTCAGTACCACTACTCCTGTATACAACTGACTCAGTACCACTACTCCTGTATACAACTGACTCGGTACCACTACTCCTGTATACAACTGACTCAGTACCACCTCTCCTGTATACAACTGACTCGGTACCACTACTCCTGTATACAACTGACTCAGTACCACTACTCCTGTATACAACTGACTCAGTACCACTACTCCTGTATACAACTGACTCAGTACCACCTCTCCTGTATACAACTGACTCGGTACCACTACTCCTGTATACAACTGACTCAGTACCACTACTCCTGTATAAACTGACTCAGTACCACTACTCCTGTATACAACTGACTCTAGTACCCACTACTCCTGTATACAACTGACTCAAGTACCACTACTCCTGTATACAAACTGGACTCAGTACCCACTACTCCTGTATACAACTGACGTCTGGGTACCCACTACTCCTGTATACCAACGGACTCAGTACCAACTACTACCCTGTATACACAACTGACTCAGTACCACATACTCCTGTATTACCAACTGACTCAGTACCACTACTCCTGTATACAACTGATCTCAGTACCACTACTCCTGTATACCAACTGAGCTCAGTACCACTACTCCTGTATACAAACTGACTCAGTACCCACTACTTCCTGTATACAACTGACTCGGTACCACATACTCTTGTATACAACTGACCTCAGGTACCAACTACTCCGGTATACAACTGTACCTCGGGTACCACTACTCACTGTATACAAACTGACTCAGGTACTCACTACTCCTGTATACAACTGACTCAGTACCACTACTCCTGTATACAACTGACTCAGTACCACTACTCCTGTATACAACTGACTCAGTACCACTACTCCTGTATACAACTGACTCAGTACCACTACTCCTGTATACAACTGACTCAGTACCACTACTCCTGTATACAGCCTCATTATTGTTATTTATTGTGCTATTTTCTTGTTACTATTTTCTTTTGATCTATTTATGAATTGTTTTAACTGCATTGTTGGGAAAGGGCTCGTAAGAAAGTATTTCACGGTTTTCCACAACTGTATTTATTTGAAAGAGAAGAGGAAGTGAAGGAGGGAGAGGAGAGAGAAAGAAGAGAGGGAAGAGAGAGCAGGAGGGCAAAATAATGAGATGAGTCCATTGCTTGGACAGCCAGTCACACAGAGTCATCATGTCATCTTCATAAGGACAGACAGACCAGAAACTAGGTGTTCATGTGTGTGTATGTGTCTGTGTCATCACCACTCTTCTCTCTGGAATGTTGAAAGACCAACACCCTTCTCCCCTCCCTTACTCCCCCCTCTTATCTCCCTACCTCCTCCGCTATGAAAAACCAACTGACATTTACTCCTGAGGTGCTGACCTGTTGCACCCTTGAAAACCGCTGTGGTTATTATTTGACCCTGCTGGTCATCTATGAACGTTTGAACATCTTGGCCATGTACTGTTATAATCTCCACCCGGCACAGCCAGAAGAGGACTGGCCACCCCTCAGAGCCTGGTTCCTCTCTAGGTTTCTCCCTAAGGTTCCTGCCTTTCTAGGGAGTTTTTCCTAGCCACCGTGCTTCTACATCTGCATTGCTTGTTGTTTGGGGTTTTAGGCTGGGTTTCTGTACAGCACTTTGTGACATCGGCCGATGATTTGATTCTTCCCCTTCTCCTCCTCTCCCTGTCGGTCCTTTCTGGTGTCCATGGTGATAGATAGAATAGGATGGCAGATGTTCCAGAGTTCTCAGTGTTCCAATTCCACATAAACAAAGACTGACTGTTACCTCTGACATTCCAACAGAGCCTTGTTGAAGGTTACCTTGAATTCCACCACTATGGTAAAAGGCTGAGGCCCACTCCAGTTAGACTGCATGATCTCTGAACAGACACTCACAGCTCTCTCAAACAATGTCCTGGGTCTGACCTGTTGATGTATGTATAGATGTTCAGATGTGTATAGAGTGCGTTATGTGAAGCCTATCGGATGGCTTTATACCCCTCCAATTCAAATATGGAGCTTGACGACTACCCATCTAATCAGGGCCTGATTTAGACCTGGGACACCAGGTGTTTGCAATTCATTGCCAGGCAGAACAGAAAAGCAACAGTCATCTGGACCTGGTAGGATAAGATTTGAATATCCCTGATTCCTTTTTCTTGACAATCTGAAAACCGGTTAAACCATCAAACCCTAATAAACAGTTACAAAGACTGAGAAAAGTCCAATCAAACACAAATAGACACACATTTCCACATGACACAACATGGATAATGATTACTGCAGTCACTGACTATAGTAGACATGCATCTTTTCAGTACTAGTGCAATTCTTATACGCCGCGGAATAAAATTATGTAATTACCGGCTTCACTGACGCAATCTAATGAGGAAGTGTTGTGTGCTCGCACCTCTTCAGGATTCCAGACACAACGGGGAGATGTGGAACACAAACAGAGGACCAATGAAACACCAGGCACAACGAGGAGATGTGGAACACAAACAGAGGACCAATGAAACACCAGACACAACTGGGAGATGTGGAACACAAACAGAGGACCAATGAAACACCAGACACAACGAGGAGATGTGGAACACAAACAGATGACCAATGAAACACCAGGCACAACGGGGAGATGTGGAACACAAACAGAGGACCAATGAAACACCAGGCACAACGGGGGAGATGTGGAACACAAACACAGGACCAATGAAACACCAGACACAAGTGGGAGATGTGGAACACAAACAGAGGACCAATGAAACACCAGACACAACGGGGGAGATGTGCAACACAAACACAGGACCAATGAAACACCAGCCACAACTGGGAGATGTGGAACACAAACAGAGGACCAATGAAACACCAGGCACAACGGGGGAGATGTGGAACACAAACAGAGGACCAATGAAACACCAGGCACAACGGGGGAGATGTGGAACACAAACACAGGACCAATGAAACACCAGACACAACGGGGGAGATGTGGAACACAAACAGAGGACCAATGAAACACCAGGCACAACGGGGGGGAGATGTGGAACACAAACACAGGACCAATGAAACACCAGACACAACGGGGGAGATGTGGAACACAAACAGAGGACCAATGAAACACCAGGCACAACGGGGGAGATGTGGAACACAAACAGAGGACCAATGAAACACCAGGCACAACGGGGGAGATGTGGAACACAAACAGAGGACCAATGAAACACCAGGCACAACGGGGGAGATGTGGAACACAAACACAGGACCAATGAAACACCAGACACAACGGGGGAGATGTGGAACACAAACACAGGACCAATGAAACACCAGACACAACGGGGGAGATGTGGAACACAAACACAGGACCAATGAAACACCAGACACAACGGGGGAGATGTGGAACACAAACAGAGGACCAATGAAATGGAACTTTGTTGAGAAGATAAATGGTTCCAAAGTTCCAACAGTTGTTTGTGTAGTCTTTATTTATTGTGTTGCAATGTCACACGTAGCACAAATTATATTGGTGTGACAAGTACACTTGTGAGGGAGTTCCCGTTTGTGTTTGGTGCTCTGTGGAGAGAAAGGGTGTGTTTGGCGCTGGGTGGAGAGAGAGGGTTTGTTTGGCACTGGGTGGAGAGAGAGGTTGTGTTTGGAGCTGGGTGGAGAGAGAGGGTTTGTTTGGCGCTGGGTGGAGAGAGAGGTTGTGTTTGGAGCTCTGTGGAGAGAGAGGTTGTGTTTGGAGCTGGGTGGAGAGAGAGGTTGTGTTTGGAGCTGGGTGGAGAGAGAGGTTGTGTTTGGAGCTGGGTGGAGAGAGAGGGTTTGTTTGGCGCTGGGTGGAGAGAGAGGTTGTGTTTGGAGCTGGGTGGAGAGAGAGGTTGTGTTTGGAGCTGGGTGGAGAGAGAGGTTGTGTTTGGAGCTGGGTGGAGAGAGAGGTTGTGTTTGGAGCTGGGTGGAGAGAGAGGGTTTGTTTGGCGCTGGGTGGAGAGAGAGGGTTTGTTTGGCGCTGGGTGGAGAGAGAGGTTGTGTTTGGAGTTGGGTGGAGAGAGAGGGTTTGTTTGGCGCTGGGTAGAGAGAGAGGTTGTGTGTGGCGCTGGGTGGAGAGAGAGGTTGTGTTTGGAGCTGGGTGGAGAGAGAGGTTCTGTTTGGCGCTGGGTGGAGAGAGAGGTTGTGTTTGGAGCTAGGTGGAGAGAGAGGTTTGTTTGGCGCTGGGTAGAGAGAGATTGTGTTTGGAGCTGGGTGGGGAGAGAGGGTTTGTTTGGCGCTGGGTGGAGAGAGAGGTTGTGTTTGGAGCTGGGTGGAGAGAGAGGTTGTGTTTGGAGCTGGGTGGAGAGAGAGGGTTTGTTTGGCGCTGGGTGGAGAGAGAGGTTGTGTTTGGAGCTCTGTGGAGAGAGAGGGTTTGTTTGGCGCTGGGTGGAGAGAGAGGTTGTGTTTGGAGCTGGGTGGAGAGAGAGGTTGTGTTTGGAGCTGGGTGGAGAGAGAGGTTGTGTTTGGAGCTGGGTGGAGAGAGAGGGTTTGTTTGGCGCTGGGTGGAGAGAGAGGGTTTGTTTGGCGCTGGGTGGAGAGAGAGGTTGTGTTTGGAGTTGGGTGGAGAGAGAGGGTTTGTTTGGCGCTGGGTGGAGAGAGAGGTTGTGTGTGGCGCTGGGTGGAGAGAGAGGTTGTGTTTGGAGCTGGGTGGAGAGAGAGGGTGTGTTTGGAGCTGGGTAGAGAGAGAGGTTGTGTTTGGAGCTGGGTGGAGAGAGAGGTTGTGTTTGGAGCTGGGTGGAGAGAGAGGGTGTGTTTGGAGCTGGGTAGAGAGAGAGGTTGTGTTTGGAGCTGGGTGGAGAGAGAGGTTGTGTTTGGAGCTGGGTGGAGAGAGAGGGTGTGCGTCCGTTCATTTTGACAAGGTGATAGAGTTTATATCCCCACAGTATCTTGATAAAAGAGGACAATCCAGTATTGTCTACCAAATACCCCCCACCCCTCTCTCTCTCTCCCTGTTTCTCTCTGTCCCTAGCCGGACCACATCACTAATGAAACCAGGGCAGCCAATAGAACAGCCCCTAAATGAACACACCAGCCAATTACACACTCCCTAATTGGACCAAAGGGGGATGGGGACCGGCTATTACTTTAAAAGGTAATATCTAACACACACACACACACACACACCAGACCGGAC
>NC_034192.2:53795686-53830686 GCF_002021735.2 Oncorhynchus kisutch | reverse complement strand
CTGGTGGAAGGAGAGGGGGAGGGGGTAGCAGCCATGAAGTATAGGTCATGTGTGTGAGTACTGTGTGTGTGTACTGTGTGTGTGTATTGCGTGTGAGTACTGTGTGTGTACTGTGTGTGTACTGTGTGTGTACTGTGTGTGTGTACTGTGTGTATGCGTGTGTGTACTGTGTTTGTGTGTGTGTACTGTGTGTTTACTGTGTGTGTGTACTGTGTGTGTAATGTGTGTGCAATGTGTGTGTGGGTGTGTGTGTGTGTGTGTGTGTGTTGTGTGTGTGTGTGTGTGTGTGTGTACTGTGTGTGTGTGTATGTACTGTGAGTACTGTGTGTGCTGTGTGTACTGTGTGTGTTGTGTGTGTGTACGGTGTGTGTGTGTATGTGTACGGTGTGTGTGTGTATGTACTGTGAGTAATGTGTGTGTACTGTGTGTGTACTGTGTGTGCTGTGTGTACTGTGTGTGCTGTGTGTGTGTACTGTGTATACTGTGTGTGTGTACTGTGTATACTGTGTGTGTGTACTGTGTATATGTACTGTGAGTACTGTGTGCGTACTGTGTGTGTACTATGTGTGTGTACTGTGTGTGCTGTGTGTACTGTGTGTGCTGTGTGTGTGTATTGTGTGTGTCCATTGTGCGTGTACTGTGTGTGTACTGTGTGTGTATTGTGTGCATACTGTGTGTGTGTACTGTGTGTGTGTACTGTTTCTGTACAGTGTGTACTGTGTGTGTGTACTGTGTGTGTGTACTGTGTGTGTACTGTGTGTGTACTGTGTGTACTGTGTGAGCGAGCTGAAGCTGATGACATCCCTCCTGCTGACTCACTAACTCACGGACTCACTCTACTGCTGTGCCTGTGTATGAGTGTGTGTTTGTGTACAATATGTGGGTGTTTGTGTGTGATTGGCACGGGTGTACTTTATATGACTTTATGTGTGTGAGTACACGTCCATATTCTCTTCCTCCTAACTCCTTGTCTATTCTGATATGTTCAGCCTCCCTCCCTCCCTCCCTCCCTCCCCTCCCTCCAGCTCTCTGTCCTCTCCTCCTCCCAACTCCCTCCATCTATCTCTCTGTCCTCCCCTCCTCCTAACTCCCTCCATCTATCTCTCTGTCCTCTCCTCCTCCTAACTCCCTCCATCTATCTCTATGTCCTCTCCTCCTCCCAACTCCCTCCATCTATCTCTCTGTCCTCCCCTCCTCCTAACTCCCTCCATCTATCTCTCTGTCCTCTCCTCCTCCTAACTCCCTCCATCTATCTCTATGTCCTCCCCTCCTCCTAACTCCCTCCATCTATCTCTCTGTCCTCTACACCTCCTAACTCCCTCCATCTATCTCTCTGTCCTCTCCTCCTCCTAACTCCCCCCATCTATCTCTCTGTCCTCTACACCTCCTAACTCCCTCCATCTATCTCTCTGTCCTCTACACCTCCTAACTCCCTCCATCTATCTCTCTGTCCTCTACACCTAACTCCCTCCATCTATCTCTCTGTCCTCTCCTCCTCCTAACTCCCTCCATATATCTCTCTGTCCTCCCCTCCTCCTAACTCCCTCCATCTATCTCTCTGTCCTCTACACCTCCTAACTCCCTCCATCTATCTCTCTGTCCTCTCCTCCTCCTAACTCCCTCCATCTATCTCTCTGTCCTCCCCTCCTCCTAACTCCCTCCATCTATCTCTCTGTCCTCTCCTCCTCCTAACTCCCTCCATCTATCTCTATGTCCTCCCCTCCTCCTAACTCCCTCCATCTATCTCTCTGTCCTCTCCTCCTCCTAACTCCCCCCATCTATCTCTCTGTCCTCTACACCTCCTAACTCCCTCCATCTATCTCTCTGTCCTCTACACCTCCTAACTCCCTCCATCTATCTCTCTGTCCTCTACACCTCCTAACTCCCTCCATCTATCTCTCTGTCCTCTCCTCCTCCTAACTCCCTCCATATATCTCTATGTCCTCCCCTCCTCCTAACTCCCTCCATCTATCTCTCTGTCCTCTACACCTCCTAACTCCCTCCATCTATCTCTCTGTCCTCTACACCTCCTAACTCCCTCCATCTATCTCTCTGTCCTCTCCTCCTCCTAACTCCCTCCATCTATCTCTCTGTCCTCTACACCTGTCTTCTTTACCTCTGACACACTCCCTCTGTTCCTGTTGTTTCTCAGTGATATATTAGTGGACATTAGTCACTCCCTTCCTCCAGGTGACAGCAGCCTCATGGGGAGATGAATTCCTCTCTCCTGTCCTCCCTCTGTCATCCCTCTCTTCTCTGCCTAGTCTATCCTCGTCCTTCCTCTTTCCACTTCTTCACCTCTCCTCTCTTTCCCCTCTTCTTCTCTCTACTCTCTTCTCTACAGAGCATATGATGAGACCAACCTTTCCTCTCTCTACCCTCTCCTCCTCTCTTCTCTCGTTCCCCTCTCCTCCTCTCGTCTCTCTTTCCCCTCTCCTCCTCTCCTCCCTCTCGTCTCTCTTTCCCCTCTACTCCTCTCTTCTCTACAGAGTGTATGATGAGACCAACCTTTCCTGTCCTCTCCTCTCTCTCCCCTCTCCTCCTCTCATCTCTCTTTCCCCTCTCCTCCTTTCCTCTCTTCTCTCTTTCCCCTCTCCTCCTCTCTTCTCTCTTTCCCCTCTCCTCTCCTCCTCTCATCTCTCTTTCCCCTCTCCTCCTTTCCTCTCTTCTCTCTTTCCCCTCTCCTCCTCTCTCCTCTCTCCTCTCTTTCCCCTCTCCTCCTCTCATCTCTCTTTCCCCTCTCCTCCTTTCCCTCTCGTCTCTCTCTCCCCCTCTCCTCCTCTCTTCTCGACAGAGTGTATGATGAGACCAACCTCTCTCTCCCCTCTCCTCTCCTCCTCTCTTCTCTCTCTCCCCTCTCCCCTCTCCTCCTCTCTTCTCGACAGAGTGTATGATGAGACCAACCTCTCCTGCCCTCCCCTCTCCTCCTCTCTCTCTCCCCTCTCCTCCTCTCTTCTCTACAGAGCGTATGATGAGACCAACCTCTCCTGTCCTCTGTCTTATCCCTATCTCCTCTCTCTAATAAACAATGAGAGTCTCACTTCTAGTCTCCTCTCCTTCTCATTTCCACTCCTCACATTTCTTCTCTTCTACGTACGGAAAAGTACATACAAATGTATGCACTCACTACTGTAAATCTCTCTGTATAAGAGTGTCTGCTAAATGACTCACTACTGTAAGTCTCCATAAGAGTGTCTGCTAAATGACTCACTACTGTAAGTCTCTATAAGAGTGTCTGCTCTCCAGTTCTTCTCTCCGCTATCCCTATTTTCAACCTCTCCTCTCCTCTCCTCTCCTCTCCTCTCCTCTCCTCTCCTCTCCTCTCCTCTCCTCTCCTCTCCTCTCCTCTCCTCTCCTCTCCTCTCCTCTCCTCTCCTCTCCTCTCCTCTCCTCTCCTCTCCTCTCCTCTCCTCTCCTCTCCTCTCCTCTCCTCTCCTCTCCTCTCCTCTCCTCTCTTCCTCTCTGTCTCCCCTGCTCTAGGTTGAGGGAGCGAGAAAACAAGACGCCAGAAGAATAAAGAACTCGCCCTCTTCACGCTATCTCTATCATCTGTCTATCATTTCATTTATTCATTCAGTCATTCATTTATTTATTTATTCAGTCATTCATTTATTCATTCATCATTAATTGATTCATTCATCAGTCATTCATTACAGGACAAGAGAAAAGATTCAGATCTGTTGATGCACAGTTTATCATTCAGAGAGGAGAAGAGGAAGAGGAGTTTTAGATCTCTGAAATTAAAATATCTCAATTTACACACACTACACCTGCCAAGCTAGCTGCCTCTCACACACACCCACATGCATGTACATACACACACACACACACACACACACACACACACACAAACACACACACACACACACACACACACACATACACACACACACACACACACACGCACATGCACACACGCGTGCACACACACACAAAGGTAAAAGTCCTGTTCAGGCACGTGTTCTGCTGTAAATTATAATCGGACTCCACAGAGGACACCTCAGAGGGGTTCTCTTCACTCTGCATGGCTCTGGGTACTGCACAGAGTCCCCACTGGGAGCCCCGAACACACTTTCAGCACTGCTGAGTCCCCCTTGTGAGCACTAAACTCAAAACTACATAAACTCATAGGTTATGCTGAGTTTAGAGCACGATCTATGGGGAACGATAAGTGATTGGCTTTGTAGGTTCTATTCCCTCATGTGGCAACACCAGGGTTCTAGGTTCCATTCCCTTATGTGTCAACACCAGGGTTGTAGGTTCCATTCCCTCATGTGGCAACACCAGGGTTGTAGGTTCCATTCCCTCATGTGGCAACACCAGGGTTGTAGGTTCCATTCCCTCATATGGCAACACCAGGGTTGTAGGTTCCATTCCCTCATGTGGCAACACCAGGGTTGTAGGGTTCCAATCCCTCATGTGGCAACACCAGGTTTGTAGGTTCCATTCCCTCATGTGGCAACACCAGGGTTGTAGGTTCCATTCCCTCATGTGGCAACACCAGGGTTGTAGGGTTCCAATCCCTCATGTGGCAACACCAGGGTTGTAGGTTCCATTCCCTCATGTGTCAACATACACACATACCTCAGGCGTGCAGTTGATCCCTTGCAAAGACACTCAAAAGGGAGGGAGAATACACATACACCACAACATACATGTCATGGATGTAAATACAGAACTGATGTCTGGTGGATGTAAATATAGAACTGATGTCTGTTAGATGTAAATATAGAACTGATGTCTGTTGGATGTAAATATAGAACTGATGTCTGTTGGATGTAAATATAGAACTGATGTCTGTTAGATGTAAATATAGAACTGATGTCTGTTAGATGTAAATATAGAACTGATGTCTGGTGGATGTAAATATAGAACTGATGTCTGTTGGATGTAAATATAGAACTGATGTCTGTTGGATGTAAATATAGAACTGATGTCTGGTGGATGTAAATATAGAACTGATGTCTGTTGGATGTAAATATAGAACTGATGTCTGTTGGATGTAAATATAGAACTGATGTCTGTTAGATGTAAATATAGAACTGATGTCTGTTAGATGTAAATATAGAACTGATGTCTGTTGGATGTAAATATAGAACTGATGTCTGTTGGATGCAAATATAGAACTGATGTCTGGTGGATGTAAATACAGAACTGATGTCTGTTAGATGTAAATACAGAACTGATGTCTGTTGGATGTAAATATAGAACTGATGTCTGTTGGATGTAAATATAGAACTGATGTCTGTTCATGTGGCAACACCAGGGTTGTAGGGTTCCAATCCCTCATGTGGCAACATCAGGGTTTTAGGTTCCATTCCCTCATGTGGCAACACCAGGGTTGTAGGTTCCATTCCCTCATGTGGCAACACCAGGGTTGTAGGGTTCCAATCCCTCATGTGGCAACACCAGGGTTATAGGTTCCATTCCCTCATGTGGCAACACCAGGGTTGTAGGGTTCCAATCCCTCATGTGGCAACACCAGGGTTGTAGGTTCCATTCCCTCAAGTGTCAACATACACACATACCTCAGGCGTGCAGTTGATCCCTTGCAAAGACACTCAAAAGGGAGGGAGAATACACATACACCACCACATACATGTCATGGATGTAAATACAGAACTGATGTCTGTTGGATGTAAATATAGAACTGATGTCTGGTGGATGTAAATAAATCAAATCAAATTTTATTTGTCACATACACATGGTTAGCAGATGTTAATGCGAGTGTAGCGAAATGCTTGTGCTTCTAGTTCCGACAATGCAGTAATAACGAACAAGTAATCTAACTAACAATTCCAAAAAAACTACTGTCTTATACACAGTGTAAGGGGATAAGGAATATGTACATAAGGATATATGAATGAGTGATGGTACAAAGCAGCATAGGCAAGATACAGTAGATGATATCGAGTACAGTATAACATATGAGATGAGTATGTAAACAAAGTGGCATAGTTAAAGTGGCTAGTGATACATGTATTACATAAGGATGCAGTCGATGATATAGAGTACAGTATATACGTATGCATATGAGATGAATAATGTAGGGTAAGTAACATTATATAAGGTAGCATTGTTTAAAGTGGCTAGTGATATATTTACATCATTTCCCATCAATTCCCATTATTAAAGTGGCTGGAGTTGAGTCAGTGTCATTGACAGTGTGTTGGCAGCAGCCACTCAATGTTAGTGGTGGCTGTTTAACAGTCTGATGGCCTTGAGATAGAAGCTGTTTTTCAGTCTCTCGGTCCCAGCTTTGATGCACCTGTACTGACCTCGCCTTCTGGATGACAGCGGGGTGAACAGGCAGTGGCTCGGGTGGTTGATGTCCTTGATGATCTTTATGGCCTTCCTGTAGCATCGGGTGGTGTAGGTGTCCTGGAGGGCAGGTAGTTTGCCCCCGGTGATGCGTTGTGCAGACCTCACTACCCTCTGGAGAGCCTTACGGTTGAGGGCGGTGCAGTTGCCATACCAGGCGGTGATACAGCCCGCCAGGATGCTCTCGATTGTGCATCTGTAGAAGTTTGTGAGTGCTTTTGGTGACAAGCCGAATTTCTTCAGCCTCCTGAGGTTGAAGAGGCGCTGCTGCGCCTTCTTCACGATGCTGTCTGTGTGAGTGGACCAATTCAGTTTGTCTGTGATGTGTATGCCAAGGAACTTAAAACTTGCTACCCTCTCCACTACTGTTCCATCGATGTGGATAGGGGGGTGTTCCCTCTGCTGTTTCCTGAAGTCCACAATCATCTCCTTAGTTTTGTTGACGTTGAGTGTGAGGTTATTTTCCTGACACCACACTCCGAGGGCCCTCACCTCCTCCCTGTAGGCCGTCTCGTCGTTGTTGGTAATCAAGCCTACCACTGTTGTGTCGTCCGCAAACTTGATGATTGAGTTGGAGGCGTGCGTGGCCACGCAGTCGTGGGTAAACAGGGAGTACAGGAGAGGGCTCAGAACGCACCCTTGTGGGGCCCCAGTGTTGAGGATCAGAGGGGTGGAGATGTTGTTGCCTACCCTCACCACCTGGGGGCGGCCCGTCAGGAAGTCCAGTACCCAGTTGCACAGGGCGGGGTCGAGACCCAGGGTCTCGAGCTTGATGACGAGCTTGGAGGGTACTATGGTGTTGAATGCCGAGCTGTAGTCGATGAACAGCATTCTCACATAGGTATTCCTCTTGTCCAGATGGGTTAGGGCAGTGTGCAGTGTGGTTGAGATTGCATCGTCTGTGGACCTATTTGGGCGGTAAGCAAATTGGAGTGGGTCTAGGGTGTCAGGTAGGGTGGAGGTGATATGGTCCTTGACTAGTCTCTCAAAGCACTTCATGATGACGGATGTGAGTGCTACGGGGCGGTAGTCGTTTAGCTCAGTTACCTTAGCTTTCTTGGGAGCAGGAACAATGGTGGCCCTCTTGAAGCATGTGGGAACAGCAGACTGGTATAGGGATTGATTGAATATGTCCGTAAACACACCGGCCAGCTGGTCTGCGCATGCTCTGAGGGCGCGGCTGGGGATGCCGTCTGGGCCTGCAGCCTTGCGAGGGTTAACACGTTTAAATGTCTTACTCACCTCTGCTGCAGTGAAGGAGAGACTCCATGTTTTCGTTGCAGGCCGTGTCAGTGGCACAGTATTGTCCTCAAAGCGGGCAAAAAAGTTATTTAGTCTGCCTGGGAGCAAGACATCCTGGTCCGTGACTGGGCTGGATTTCTTCCTGTAGTCCGTGATTGACTGTAGACCCTGCCACATGCCTCTTGTGTCTGAGCCGTTGAATTGAGATTCTACTTTGTCTCTGTACTGGCGCTTAGCTTGTTTGATAGCCTTGCGGATGGAATAGCTGCACTGTTTGTATTCGGTCATGTTACCAGACACCTTGCCCTGATTAAAAGCAGTGGTTCGCGCTTTCAGTTTCACACGAATGCTGCCATCAATCCACGGTTTCTGGTTAGGGAATGTTTTAATCGTTGCTATGGGAACGACATCTTCAACGCACGTTCTAATGAACTCGCACACCGAATCAGCGTATTCGTCAATGTTGTTATCTGACGCAATACGAAACATCTCCCAGTCCACGTGATGGAAGCAGTCTTGGAGTGTGGAGTCAGCTTGGTCGGACCAGCGTTGGACAGACCTCAGCGTGGGAGCCTCTTGTTTTAGTTTCTGTCTGTAGGCAGGGATCAACAAAATGCAGTCGTGGTCAGCTTTTCCGAAAGGGGGGCGGGGCAGGGCCTTATATGCGTTGCGGAAGTTAGAGTAACAATGATCCAAGGTCTTTCCACCCCTGGTTGTGCAATCGATATGCTGATAAAATTTAGGGAGTCTTGTTTTCAGATTAGCCTTGTTAAAATCCCCAGCTACAATGAATGCAGCCTCCGGATAAATTGTTTCCAGTTTGCAGAGAGTTAAATAAAGTTCGTTCAGAGCCATCGATGTGTCTGCTTGGGGGGAGAGAATACAGAACTGATGTCTGTTGGATGTAAATACAGAACTGATGTCTGTTGGATGTAAATACAGAACTGATGTCTGTTGGATGTAAATATAGAACTGATGTCTGTTGGATGTAAATATAGAACTGATGTCTGTTGGATGTAAATATAGAACTGATGTCTGTTGGATGTAAATATAGAACTGATGTCTGTTGGATGTAAATATAGAACTGATGTCTGTTGGATGTAAATATAGAACTGATGTCTGTTGGATGTAAATATAGAACTGATGTCTGTTGGATGTAAATATAGAACTGATGTCTGTTGGATGTAAATATAGAACTGATGTCTGTTGGATGTAAATATAGAACTGATGTCTGTTGGATGTAAATATAGAACTGATGTCTGTTGGATGTAAATATAGAACTGATGTCTGTTGGATGTAAATATAGAACTGATGTCTGTTGGATGTAAATCTAGAACTGATGTCTGTTGGATGTAAATATAGAACTGATGTCTGTTGGATGTAAATATAGAACTGATGTCTGTTGGATGTAAATATAGAACTGATGTCTGTTAGATGTAAATATAGAACTGATGTCTGTTGGATGTAAATATAGAACTGAAAGGGTGTTTTTGTAATTTTGTCATTTTTGGCGACTTCCCCATCTGTGGACTCTGGTCTCCAGGGTAATGGGGTAAAAGAGGCCTCGACAACACATCTGCCTCCCCTCAACTCCCCATAACCTCACACACACGCAGGCAGTATAAAGCACTTGAGTAGTTTTTGAGCATCTGTACTGTACTTTACTATTATATGTTTGGTAACTTTCACTTTTACTTCACTACATTCTGAAATAAAATAATGTACTTTTTACTCCATACATTATCCGTGACACCCAAAAGTACTTGTTACATTTTGACAGGAAAATGGTCTAATTCATCCCTACTGCCTCTGATCTGGCAGACTCACTAAACAGAGAACATCCCTGGTCATCCCTACTGACTCTGATCTGGCGGACTCACTAAACAGAGAACATCCCTGGTCATCCCTACTGCCTCTGATCTGGCGGACTCACTAAACAGAGAACATCCCTGGTCATCCCTACTGCCTCTGATCTGGCAGACTCACTAAACAGAGAACATCCCTGGTCATCCCTACTGCCTCTGATCTGGCAGACTCACTAAACAGAGAACATCCCTGGTAATCCCTACAGCCTCTGATCTGGCAGACTCACTAAACAGAGAACATCCCTGGTCATCCCTACTGCCTCTGATCTGGCGGACTCACTAAACAGAGAACATCCCTGGTCATCCCTACTGCCTCTGATCTGGCGGACTCACTAAACAGAGAACATCCCTGGTCATCCCTACTGCCTCTGATCTGGCAGACTCACTAAACAGAGAACATCCCTGGTCATCCCTACTGCCTCTGATCTGGCAGACTCAATAAACAGAGAACATCCCTGGTAATCCCTACAGCCTCTGATCTGGCAGACTCACTAAACAGAGAACATCCCTGGTCATCCCTACTGCCTCTGATCTGGCAGACTCACTAAACAGAGAACATCCCTGGTCATCCCTACTGCCTCTGATCTGGCAGACTCGGCAGACTCACTAAACAGAGAACATCCCTGGTCATCCCTACTGCCTCTGATCTGGCGGACTCACTAAACAGAGAACATCCCTGGTCATCCCTACTGCCTCTGATCTTGCGGACTCACTAAACAGAGAACATCCCTGGTCATCCCTACTGCCTCTGATCTGGCAAACTCACTAAACAGAGAACATCCCTGGTCATCCCTACTGCATCTGATCTGACAGACTCACTAAACAGAGAACCTCCCTGGTCATCCCTACTGCCTCTGATCTGGCAGACTCACTAAACAGAGAACATCCCTGGTCATCCCTACTGCCTCTGATCTGGCGGACTCACTAAACAGAGAACATCCCTGGTCATCCCTACTGCCTCTGATCTGGCAGACTCACTAAACAGAGAACATCCCTGGTCATCCCTACTGCCTCTGATCTGGCAGACTCACTAAACACAAAAGCTTTTTCTGTAAATGATGTCTAAGTGTTGACGTGTGCAACCTGGCTATCCGTCAAAAAAATTATAATTGTGCCTCTGTCTTGCTTAATATAAGGAAGTTTAAATGATTTATACTTTTACTTTTGATACTTAAGTACTTGTTTAGCAATTCCATTTACCTTTGACACTTAAGTATATTTAAAACCAAATAATTTTAGACTTTTACTCAAGTAGTAATTTACTGGGTGACATTCCCTTTCACTTGCGTCACCACCGCTGCGCACACACACACACACACACACACACACACACACACACACACACACACACACACACACACACACACACACACACACACACACACACACACACACACACACACACCACACACACACACACACACACACACACACACACACACACACACACACACACACACACAAAAAGCTTTTAGGAAGCGAGAGAGAAAGAGACACAGCTACCAAAATACACCCTCTCTCACTGCCCACATCTCTCATATGTAGGCTCACTCCGATTTTCATTTTCGCACTCCATCCTGCTCTCTCTTTCTCGTTCACGCTCCCTCTCTCCATCTTTTACTAGAGTAACTCAGTGAGAGTACAGAGAGATCTATTCTCATCTTCTTTCCATAGCTCATCTCCTTTATACTCCTGCCATTGCTCTGCTAGAGACATCTCTATACTTTAAACTGTTCTCAAATCAGTGATAATGCTCCAGCGGCCTGCTGAGTCTCTGTGTGTCTGAGTTCTTTATCTGTTCCCAGACCTGTGTATGTGTCCAAGCACCATGCTGTGACTGTGGGCTTGGAAAGGAACTAAGTGGTATGCTCACACAACAATTCTCACAGCACCATGCCAGTCAACGAGCCACATGGGGTGTCGTATCAAATCAGACTCCTTGTTGCAAATACAAACCAGGCTACATGCAGCACAGCTGCTGATATTGATGAACTGCAATC
Organism: Oncorhynchus kisutch; assembly: GCF_002021735.2. Classification (NCBI taxonomy): domain Eukaryota; kingdom Metazoa; phylum Chordata; class Actinopteri; order Salmoniformes; family Salmonidae; genus Oncorhynchus; species Oncorhynchus kisutch. The sequence continues at coordinate 53,819,258 of NC_034192.2, read as the reverse complement.
AAACCAGATTGATCAGGAATTGATCAACATTCTGCTTCCCACAGGTGGGCAGGGAAGCAAACACACACATGATTATATGTGACAGTAGTATAGCCAGCAGGCTGAGTGTGTGTACTCTACCTACCTATAAAGACAGTAGTATAGCCAGCAGGCTGAGTGTGTGTGCTCTACCTACCTATAAAGACAGTAGTATAACCAGCAGGCTGAGTGTGTGTACTCTACCTACCTATAAAGACAGTAGTATAGCCAGCAGGCTGAGTGTGTGTGCTCTACCTACCTATAAAGACAGTAGTATAGCCAGCAGGCTGAGTGTGTGTACTCTACCTACCTATAAAGTAAGACAGTAGTATAGCCAGCAGGCTGAGTGTGTGTGCTCTACCTACCTATAAAGACAGTAGTATAACCAGCAGGCTGAGTGTGTGTACTCTACCTACCTATGAAGACAGTAGTATAGCCAGCAGGCTGAGTGTGTGTGCTCTACCTACCTATAAAGACAGTAGTATAGCCAGCAGGCTGAGTGTGTGTACTCTACCTACCTATAAAGTAAGACAGTAGTATAGCCAGCAGGCTGAGTGGGTGTACTCTACCTACCTATAAAGACAGTAGTATAGCCAGCAGGCTGAGTGTGTGTACTCTACCTACCTATAAAGACAGTAGTATAGCCAGCAGGCTGAGTGTGTGTACTCTACCTACCTATAAAGACAGTAGTATAGCTAGCAGGTTGAGTGTGTGTACTCTACCTACCTATAAAGACAGTAGTATAGCCAGCAGGCTGAGTGTGTGTACTCTACCTACCTATAAAGTAAGACAGTAGTATAGCCAGCAGGCTGAGTGTGTGTACTCTACCTACCTATAAAGATAGTAGTATAGCCAGCAGGCTGAGTGTGTGTACTCTACCTACCTATAAAGACAGTAGTATAGCCAGCAGGCTGAGTGTGTGTACTCTACCTACCTATAAAGACAGTAGTATAGCCAGCAGGCTGAGTGTGTGTACTCTACCTACCTATAAAGTAAGACAGTAGTATAGCCAGCAGGCTGAGTGTGTGTGCTCTACCTACCTATAAAGACAGTAGTATAGCCAGCAGGCTGAGTGTGTGTACTCGACCTACCTATAAAGACAGTAGTATAGCCAGCAGGCTGAGTGTGTGTACTCTACCTACCTATAAAGACAGTAGTATAGCCAGCAGGCTGAGTGTGTGTACTCTACCTACCTATAAAGACAGTAGTATAGCCAGCAGGCTGAGTGTGTGTACTCTACCTACCTATAAAGACAGTAGTATAGCCAGCAGGCTGAGTGTGTGTACTCTACCTACCTATAAAGTAAGACAGTAGTATAGCCAGCAGGCTGAGTGTGTGTACTCTATCTACCTATAAAGACAGTAGTATAGCCAGCAGGCTGAGTGTGTGTACTCTACCTACCTATGAAGTAAGACAGTGATATAGCCAGCAGGCTGAGTGTGTGTACTCTACCTACCTATAAAGTAAGACAGTAGTATAGCCAGCAGGCTGAGTGTGTGTACTCTACCTACCTATAAAGTAAGACAGTAGTATAGCCAGCAGGCTGAGTGTGTGTACTCTACCTACCTATAAAGTAAGACAGTAGTATAGCCAGCAGGCTGAGTGTGTGTACTCTACCTACCTATAAAGTAAGACAGTAGTATAGCCAGCAGGCTGAGTGTGTGTACTCTACCTACCTATAAAGTAAGACAGTAGTATAGCCAGCAGGCTGAGTGTGTGTACTCTACCTACCTATAAAGTAAGACAGTAGTATAGCCAGCAGGCTGAGTGTGTGTACTCTACCTACCTATAAAGTAAGACAGTAGTATAGCCAGCAGGCTGAGTGTGTGTACTCTACCTACCTATAAAGTAAGACAGTAGTATAGCCAGCAGGCTGAGTGTGTGTACTCTACCTACCTATAAAGTAAGACAGTAGTATAGCCAGCAGGCTGAGTGTGTGTACTCTACCTACCTATAAAGACAGTAGTATAGCCAGCAGGCTGAGTGTGTGTACTCTACCTACCTATAAAGTAAGACAGTAGTATAGCCAGCAGGCTGAGTGTGTGTACTCTACCTACCTATAAAGTAAGACAGTAGTATAGCCAGCAGGCTGAGTGTGTGTACTTTACCTACCTATAAAGTAAGACAGTAGTATAGCCAGCAGGCTGAGTGTGTGTACTCTACCTACCTATAAAGTAAGACAGTAGTATAGCCAGCAGGCTGAGTGTGTGTACTTTACCTACCTATAAAGTAAGACAGTAGTATAGCCAGCAGGCCGAGTGTGTGTACTCTACCTACCTATAAAGTAAGACAGTAGTATAGCCAGCAGGCTGAGTGTGTGTACTCTACCTACCTATAAAGTAAGACAGTAGTATAGCCAGCAGGCTGAGTGTGTGTACTCTACCTACCTATAAAGTAAGACAGTAGTATAGCCAGCAGGCTGAGTGTGTGTACTCTACCTACCTATAAAGCAAGACAGTAGTATAGCCAGCAGGCTGAGTGTGTGTACTCTACCTACCTATAAAGTAAGACAGTAGTATAGCCAGCAGGCTGAGTGAGTGTACTCTACCTACCTATAAAGTAAGACAGTAGTATAGCCAGCAGGCTGAGTGTGTGTACTCTACCTACCTATAAAGTAAGACAGTAGTATAGCCAGCAGGCTGAGTGAGTGTACTCTACCTACCTATAAAGTAAGACAGTAGTATAGCCAGCAGGCTGAGTGAGTGTACTCTACCTACCTATAAAGTAAGACAGTAGTATAGCCAGCAGGCTGGCTGTAGTAATGGCCGACACTGCAGCACATTTCCAGCTGCAGTACTTAGACGGCTTATTGAGCTTGAAGGCAGAGCGGGAGAAGGTGTTTCTGGGTAATAGGCGAGGGGGCGGAGAGTAGACAGTCCCAGAGGTCAGAGGGTAACCGGGGGAGGAGCTACTGAAGAGAGGGGTCGTCCCCGACGACGTCTTAAACAGGAAGTGCCTGAAGAGAGAGATTAAGAAGAAAAGAGATGTTCGTTTTAGTTGGACAGAAATTCTACACACAGAGGTTCAAAACACACATATAGTCAAAACACAAATAAACCCCAGAGAAGCCAACTGGAGAGAGAGAAGTTGAGAATGGAGAGAAACAGAGAGATATGAGGTCAGAGACTGAGAGTCAATTGCTCACAGATGTGAAGGAAATACGCATGCACGCACGCACACACACAGACACACACACACACACGTCCCACTGGGCACACACTGGTTGAATCAACGTTGTTTCAATTAAATTACGTGGAACCAACGTGGAATAGATGTTGAACTGACGTCTGTGCCCAGTGGGGTGTGCCTTTCCCCAATTTCACCTTTAAGGAAACTTTAATGACACCCACTGTGTTATTTTCTATATCCTTGGTCTGAGTAGAGTTCCTATTCTGACGGTAACAACTCAAGTTCTCTCTAAACCTACCTCTGTCCTCTTTACCCACCCTCCCTCGCTCTCTCTCTGTCATCCATCTCCCTCGCTCTCTCTCTCTCTGTCATCCATCTCCCTCGCTCTCGCTCTCTCTCTCTCTCATTCATCTCCCTCGCTCTCTCTCTCTCTCATCCATCTCCCTCGCTCTCTCTTTCTCTCGCATCCATCTCCCTCGATCTCTCTTTCTCTTGCATCCATCTCCCTCGCTCTCTCTTTCTCTCTCATCCATCTCCCTCGCTCTCTCTTTCTCTCTCATCCATCTCCCTCGCTCTCTCTCTCTGTCATCCATCTCCCTCGCTCTCGCTCTCTCTCTCTCTCATTCATCTCCCTCGCTCTCTCTCTCTCTCATCCATCTCCCTCGCTCTCTCTTTCTCTCTCATCCATCTCCCTCGCTCTCTCTTTCTCTCTCATCCATCTCCCTCGCTCTCTCTTTCTCTCGCATCCATCTCCCTCCCTCTCTCTTTCTCTCACATCCATCTCCCTCGCTCTCTCTTTCTCTCTCATCCATCTCCCCAGTGAGGTAAGGGAACGGATCAGAGAAGGATTTTACCCATCATCCCCCACTCGAACTCTCCATTATCCTCTGCTAGCACCACACCTGCTGTACCCTCCTCCTCTTCTCTGCTCTTCTCTACTATTTTCCTCATCTCCCCTTTCCTTCTCTACAGCAGCATCTGTTTCACTCGATCATCCTCCTCTCCTCTCTAGCTTCCTTCCATCTCTCCTCTCCTTCTCTCTAGCTTCCTTCCATCTCTCATCTCCTTCTCTCTACCTTCATTCCACCTCTCCTCTCCTTCTCTACCTTCCTTCCATATATCCATCTTCCTTCCATTCTCCTCTCCTTCTCTCTACTTTCCATATCTCATCTTCTCTCTACCTTCCTTCCATCTCTCCTTCTCTCTACCTTCCATCCATCTCTCCGCTCCTTCTCTCTACATTCCTTCCATCTCTCCTTCTCTCACCTTCCTTCCATCTCTCCTCATCTTCTCTCTACATTCCTTCCATCTCTCCTTCTCTCACCTTCCTTCCATCTCTCCTCTCCTTCTCTCACCTTCCTTCCATCTCTCCCTCTATCTACCTTCCTTCCATCTCTCCTTCTCTCTACCTTCCTTCCATCTCTCCTTCTTTCTACCTTCCTTCCATTTCTCCTCTCCTTCTCTCTACCTTCCTTCCATCTTGTCCATCCCTCCCATCTTTACCCATCATACTTTTCATCTGCCCACTCCTTCTCTCTTCTCTGGTTGATATCTCCTCTCCTCCTCTCCCCCTCCCCTCTCCTCCTCTCCCCTCTCCTCTCCTCCTCTCCCCCACTCCTCTCCTCATATCCCCCTCTCCCCCCCCCCCCTCTCCTCCTCTCCCCCTCTCCTCTCCTCCTCTCCCCCTCTCCTCTCCTCATATCCCCCTCTCCTCTCCTCCTTTCCCCATCTCCTCTCCTCCTCTCCCCATCTCCTCTACTCCTTTCCCCCTCTCCTCTCCTCCTCTCCCCCTCTCCTCTCCTCCTCCCATCCCTATAGAGGTAGAGACAGAACTAAGACCAAACTGAGTAAAAATTACAAAACCTCAAGCACTCCCAAAACCTTCAACATGCGTCCTTTATCATGTACGCACGCACACACACACACGCACACACACACACAGGCACACGCACACACGCACACACACACATGGACACACACACATGCACACATTTACTTTAGCAACAGTCCCCCAGGTGGTCTGACAGAACAAAGCCTTTGTGTTTGTGTGACAGATGAGACAGTAAGGGGTCAACACACTGCTGCAAAGCTGACTGCAGTGTGTGTGTGTGTGTGTGTGTGTGTGTGTGTGTGTGTGTGTGTGTGTGTGTGTGTGTGTGTGTGTGTGTGTGTGTGTGTGTGTGTGTGCGCGTGTGTGTGTGTGTGTGCCTGTGTGTGTGTGTGTTTGTGCATGTGTGTGTGTGTGTGTTTGGGGGGGAGGGGGCTGATCACCAACAATGATGAGACAGCCTATAGGGAGGAGGCCACAGACTTGGCTGTGTAGTGCCAGGATAACAACCTCTCCCTCAACGTAATCAAGACAAAGGAAATTATTGTGGACTACAGGAAAAGGAGGACCGAGCACGCCCCCATTCTCATCTACGGGGCTGTAGTGGAGCAGGTTGAGAGCTTCAAGTTCCTTGGTGTCCACATCACCAACAAACTAGAATGGTCCAAACACACCAAGAAAGTCGTGAAGAGGGCACGACAAAGCCTATTCCCCCTCAGAAGACTGAAAAGATTTGGCATGGGTCCTGAGATTCTCAAAAGTCCGACTGGTTGCATCACTGCCTGGCATGGCAACTGCTCGGCCTCCGACCGCAAGGCACTACAGAAGGTAGTGTGTACGGTCAGTACATCACTGGGGCCAAGCTTCCTGCCACCCAGGCCCTCTATACCAGGCGGTATCAGAGGGAGGCCCAAAAAATTGCCAAGGACTCCAGCCACCTTAGACATAGACTGTTCTCACTGTTACTGCACGGCAAGCGGTACCGGAGCGCCAGGTATAGGTACAACAGGTTTCTTAACAGCTTCTACCCCCAAGCTTCTACTCCTGTGACAGTTAATCAAATGGCTACCCAGACTATTTGCATTGTCCCCACCCCAGCCCCATTTTTACACTGCTGCTACTCACTGTTCATTTTCTATGCATAGTCCCTTTACCTCTACCTACAGTATATGTGCATATTAACTCAAGTACCCCTGTATATAGCCTCACTACTGTTATTTATTGTTGCTCCTTAATTATTTTTTATTTGTACATTTTTAATAGTTATTTTAGATGGTTTTACTTCAGTTTATTTGAGTAAATACTTTAACACTTTTTTTCTTAAAACTGCATTGTTGGTTAAGGGCTCATAAGTAAGCATTTCACTGGTAGGTCTGTTGGATACGGCGCACGTGACAAATACAATTGGATGTCCCTTCTTTCCCACCTCCTCCACCTCCTCCACCTCTATCTGTCTCTGGTAGACGAAGACAGAAAAATAGAGAGAGAGAGTATAGTGCCTAAAATCACACACACAGGCTGGAAAGAAAGTTGAAGCTATAATGCTCATTTGAACAGACGCTAATATACACACTGACAGTGGTGACTAAAGCAAACTAATTACTGAGGGTTTTGGAGAGTGTTTGTGTGTGTGTGTCTATATATATATGTATATAGATACATAGATCAACTGATCGATAGAGAGATAGATAGATAGTGTACCTGACCATTGTGACTGACCACAAATTAAGAAAACCCTTGACTATGTACAGACTCAATTTAAAAACTTTTATGAGTGTAATGTTTGCTAATGTTGCCCTTGTTCATTTCCATTTTGTTTATTGTCTCTTCCATTTGCTTTGGCAATGTAAACATATGTTTCCCATGCCAATAAAGCCTCTTGAATTGAATTGATTTGAATTGAGAGAGAAACAGAGAAAGAGAGAGTGACAGATAGAGGGATACAGAGTGTTCCATTGGTTTAATTTCTATGTGAGCAGAATCCACTCCCAGTATTGTAAAGGAAGTGTTGTTGTCAATAGATGGGACCAATTATGAAGAGAAATTAAAAGCTTGAGCTCTGCTCTGTCTGGCTAATTAATTAACATTGATGTATATTTATATAGACCGTCGTGTTGCTGCTGTGTGTCTCTGTGTGTGTATGAATAAGAGCTTTGACTTTCTGCTAATTACCCAGAATTCCCTCTGTCGTCTGGTTAATTGTCCAGCCCCCCCCCCCCCCCTCTCTCTTTCACCTCGTCAGTGGTTGCCAGGGTATCTGTGAACATATTTAGATTCCAGACATTCCTTCCTTCCCTCCCCTTTTCTCCCCCTCACCACTGGTTCTAAAATGAAACGAAGTAACCAACCAATGAAACCAGGTAAAATCTCCACATTTGTCTCCAGTCAGGCATGTGAATGGCTTTTTCTGCCGTATATCTCTCCTGTTATCTCCCAGAGCGGGGCAAGACAGAGACAGGGGTGTGGGGGGATATCCTGAGATGAGAGGCAGATTGAAGCTGGCATCAGCTGGCCGACAGGGTTTGCGGGACAGATTGGAAATCAAACTGTGTGAGAGCTGAACAGACACACACACACACACACAGATTGGATATGGGACACAACAGTAACACATCCCCTCCTCTCAATCTCCCCTCCATACAATCTGTTTTCATCATCCCTCCATCTCTGCACCTTCCTGCCTTTCTCTCTCCATCTGTTATTTCTCTCTCTCTCTCTCTCTCTCTCTCTCTCTCTCTCTCTCTCTGTCTCTCTCTCTCTCTCTCTCTCTCTCTCTCTCTCTCTCTCTGTCTCTCTCTCTCTCTCTCTCTCTCTCTATCTCTCTCTCTCTCTCTCTCTCTCTCTCTCTCAATCTATTTTGAACACCTCTTTCTCTCAGTTTCTCTCTCAGTTTCTACCCCCTCTCTTGCGCTGTCATTCTAGCCTTCCCTAAATCTCCTTCCTTCTCTCCTGTCTCTTTCTCCTGACTCTTTCTCCTTCCAAATGCGTTGCTCTGGGGCGTTCATGGAGATCAATCTACATCTCTCTTCCCTGTCAACCTGCAATACACACCACACACACACACACACACACACACACACACACACACACACACACACACACACACACACACACACACACACACACACACACACACACACACACACACACACACACACACACACACACACACACACACACACACACACACACACACACACACACACGGCTACAGTGTCATCTCTTAATGAGAGGGAGGATAGGTACTGGCAGCCGTCTGATGGTGTGACTGACAGCTCTGACTCTCTGGCTCTGTCTCCAGGAGCTCTAGCCAGTTCACCAACCCTCTCCTCTCCCCATGCCAAAACAAGAGGACCAGTCCTGGGGCCAGAGGGAGGGGGTTGGCAGGCATGTCTGGAGCTCCAGCTCTAGTCCCTGTGACAGGGCACACAGCCATACCCAGCCCCTACCACCTGAACCTAAACAGGCTGGGCTGGCAGGACAGACAGGAGAGCGTGTGTGTCCATCTGCAGAGACTTTCCCCTAATTTAAAAGCTTCTGAGGGTGGTCTACTGTGTGAGTGTGTGTGTGTTGCTTTATGTTTGTATGTGTGTGTGTGTGTTACTCTATGTGTGTGTGTGTGTGTGTGTGTGTGTGTGTGTGTGTGTGTGTGTGTGTGTGTGTGTGTGTGTGTGTGTGTGTGTGTGTGTGTGTGTCAGAGGAGGAAGGGGAGGACCATCCTCCTCAGTGAAATGTCATAAAAATAAGTAGTGAAATACTAAAAACGTTATTCTTTTTAGATAAAATTATACTAAATATATTAATATGTCACCAAATAATTAATTAAAACACACTGCTTTGCAATGAAGGTGTACAGTAACTTCAACAGCACTGTCCTACTCTGGGTACATTGACTTCAATACAAAACCTAGGAGCCTCGTAGGCCTCACCCCCTTCCATAGACTTACATGGTAATTATGACCACTTCCGGAGGATGTCCTCCAACCAATCAAAGCTTGCAGTATGAACTGACATGTTGTCCATCCAATCATAGGATTAGGATCAGAGAATTAACCTAGTGTGTTGTATTGGGAGTGTACCGCAGGGCATTATGGGGGGGGGGGGGGGGGGGGGGGTTCTATGTGTTTAGAAGCTTGGTGAGTTAGTGACATTGGATAGAGATCAAAAAGTGATAGTTGAGCATTTTTGGGATATAATTCAATTCAAATGAGTTTCCTCAAATTACCGGAGCTGGATGAGATAGATTATACATTGTTTTCTTGGTTTTAGAACTTTATTTTTGTGTCCAGATAGTGCAATTCATTTCAATTTGCCTTGCTATATGCAGTAGCAAGTAGCAGTAGCTAGCTAGCTACCAGCTCGAGTTTGCAGTTTTAGCCGCAAACACCACTGCAGATATTGTTGACTTTTGTCGAAGAACCCCTTTCTGGGGTACACAGAAAAGGTGTGAATTAAAACCGAAGGTCGACCGCTGCCTGAGATCAGTTTCATGAAGAAGGATGAAAAGGTGTGAATTAAAACCGAAGGTTGACCGCTGCCTGAGATCAGTTTCATGAAGCAGGATGAAAAGGTGTGAATTAAAACCGAAGGTCGACCGCTGCCTGAGATCAGTTTCATGAAGAAGGATGAAAAGGTGTGAATTACAACCGAAGGTCGACCGCTGCCTGAGATCAGTTTCATGAAGAAGGATGAAAAGGTGTGAATTAAAACCGAAGGTCGACCGCTGCCTGAGATCAGTTTCATGAAGAAGGATGAAAAGGTGTGAATTAAAACCGAAGGTCGACCGCTGCCTGAGATCAGTTTCATGAAGAAGGATGACAAGGTGTGAATTAAAACCGAAGGTCGACCGCTGCCTGAGATCAGTTTCATGAAGAAGGATGAAAAGGTGTGAATTAAAACCGAAGGTCGACCGCTGCCTGAGATCAGTTTCATGAAGAAGGATGAAAAGGTGTGAATTAAAACCGAAGGTCGACCGCTGCCTGAGATCAGTTTCATGAAGAAGGATGAAAAGGTGTGAATTACAACCGAAGGTCGACCGCTGCCTGAGATCAGTTGAAGAAGGATGAAAAGGTGTGAATTAAAACCGAAGGTCGACCGCTGCCTGAGATCAGTTTCATGAAGAAGGATGAAAAGGTGTGAATTAAAACCGAAGGTCGACCGCTGCCTGAGATCAGTTGAAGAAGGATGAAAAGGTGTGAATTAAAACCGAATGTCGACCGCTGCCTGAGATCAGTTTCATGAAGAAGGATGAAAAGGTGTGAATTAAAACCGAAGGTCGACCGCTGCCTGAGATCAGTTGAAGAAGGATGAAAAGGTGTGAATTAAAACCGAAGGTCGACCGCTGCCTGAGATCAGTTGAAGAAGGATGAAAAGGTGTGAATTAAAACCGAAGGTCGACCGCTGCCTGAGATCAGTTTCATGAAGAAGGATGAAAAGGTGTGAATTACAACCGAAGGTCGACCGCTGCCTAAGATCAGTTTCATGAAGAAGGATGAAAAGGTGTGAATTACAACCGAAGGTCGACTGCTGCCTGAGATCAGTTGAAGAAGGATGAAAAGGTGTGAATTAAAACCGAAGGTCGACCGCTGCCTGAGATCAGTTTCATGAAGAAGGATGAAAAGGTGTGAATTAAAACCGAAGGTCGACCGCTGCCTGAGATCAGTTTCATGAAGAAGGATGAAAAGGTGTGAATTATAACCGAAGGTCGACCGCTGCCTGAGATCAGTTGAAGAAGGATGAAAAGGTGTGAATTAAAACCGAATGTCGACCGCTGCCTGAGATCAGTTTCATGAAGAAGGATGAAAAGGTGTGAATTAAAACTGAAGGTCGACCGCTGCCTGAGATCAGTTGAAGAAGGATGAAAAGGTGAGGGCGTTCAATACCACCTGGTATTAAAAGTACAGCTGGCTAACAGGGAGCTTTTCATCAAGCCGCCTGTACTGCTGGCCTTGCCTGCTATTTGGAAAGTCTGAGCCTTGGTGGAAAAGTGGGTACAGTGACCCGAAGAACATCGATCGTTCAGCTAAATGGCAAAACAAAAGCAAGGAGCATGTAATTGCCCACATCAGATTCAAGCTTCTGGGAAAAAGCGGCATGGATCACGTCCAAGGTCTTCATATTCAAACTGTGCAACACAACGAGAAATTAAGAAGAAACAGGGATATTCTCAAGCGGCTTATCAACACCACTGCTTTTTTTTGGGCCTGAAATAATAGTTTTTTAATAAAGGACACGACTCATTACACAAATGTTGCAGCAGCCTAGACTACACCTAAACATTAGAGACCTGACATGCGGTACGGGATGAAAACGAGACTGTTTTTCAGTCTGATCAACTGTAGGCTACTAATAGGAGCAGATGCGTACAGCCCATGCACCCTGTCCATCTGTTCTGGGTAAACTAATTGGAAATCTTTTGTATTTATAGTCTATTTGTGTGCCAGGAGAAAATGTGAATGTGATCAAATTTGGATTACATTGAAAATGGGGCTGGCTAGGCTGCCTATACGTCTCAATGCAAAATGATGAAGTGGAATGAATCAATCAACATAATAGTGATGACAGATGTGAGAACATGTTTTATAAGGGCTACAGTTGCATAGGCCTGAGTGATGCAAACATGCATAAAGCTCATCCCTGTGAGTTCAATCTATCAGTTGTTGTTAATGTGTCTGGGTAGAGGAAATCCCCCTCCGAATCTGGTCTAAATATAATTCATATGAACAAATATAAGGTAGCCCCCCCCCCCCGCAGGGCCAGGAGGTTTAAACCATGTGACCTGATTAGGAAAGACTGGTCGCATCACAGCCCTTATAAAACATTTTTACAAATGATTAGTCACTTTATCATTGTAGGGCCCAGAGTGTTCTCCTGGTTAGGTTAACAGATAAGGAAAAGCTCCGGGCCCCAGGGACTACAAATTGCCCTCCTACTCTGGGACCTATTGTGCCACCAATCTGCTTGCATTTGTCAGATATGGTCAGGTATGTGGATGATCAGGGCGATATTCAGGAACGTTTCTTGGGCTACTTTGATGTGTCAAGTGGGTTAGACGCACAGTCTGTGTTTGACTTCATGAAGAAACGTGTTGTTCAAACCTACAATGGTGCAGCTGTAATGGAATGTATCTGCTATTTGTATTTACAGCTAAGTCCCCTCCTGTTTGCTGATTAAGAGGTGATGACCACTCAACTCTCTCCTGACATGAACTGACGCCACATCTCATGTGTCCACTCATCCACTGGCACATTGAATGTTTCCTCTCCAAGCTCTCTGAGTAAACCTGTCTATTTTCTCTCATTCCTGTATGTAGTCAATCACTTCCACAATCACATTATTACACATCAGTGATCTTACTCCTTGCTTGGACTAACCAACTAGTTATTTTGTCTACCTGTGTAGTGTGTTGTGTTATTGCTTTTTGTCTCCCCAGTAAAATCCTTTCCTGCACTGAAGTCAAGCCTCTGAACAACTCATGCCTCATACCCTCATTCAATCACTGCTGTGATCCCTTCCCAACACTGTGTAAGTAGCCCTCTCATTCCCCATAATGTTGTACTATACATGTCTTTATTAAATCCTTTAGGCTAAATCATTTTTCTTTGACGATTCTCTTTCACGTCTCCGTGCGTTCCGCGTCTATACTTTGGGTCTCCCATCCTTCTCAAATGTTCAAGTCACCAGCCTCCACTGGTATATGTGTGTGCGTGTGTGTGTGTGTGTGTTAGAGCGTTACTGCTCCACTTATTGGCATTTCCTTGCTGTGCATGTTACAACATCAACTAATTCTACCACAGGCCTGGGACCTGTACTAGTGAATTAGTGCTGATCAGACATCAATACCGCATGGTGCTCTCTCTCTGGGGATCTGATCTGGGATCAGGATTAGAGAGGAGAAACACAACTACAGCAGAGAACAGAGAAGAGGGGAGGGGCAGCTCTTTGTCTCTGCAAGCAAGACCGGAGGAGACGGGTGTGTGAGCGGTGAGCTGCAGTACGCCCGCCTTCCTCTGAGGCTCTTTGTGTGTGTGTGTGTGTGTATGTGTGTGTGTGTGTGTGTGTGTGTGTGTGTGTGTGTGTGTGTGTGTATGTGTGTGTGTGTGTGTGTGTGTGTGTGTGTATGTGTGTGTGTATGTGTGTGTGTGTGTGTGTGTGTGTGTGTATGTGTGTGTGTGTGTGTGTGTGTGTGTGTGTGTGTGTGTGTGTGTGTGTGTGTGTGTGTGTGTGTGTGTGTGTGTGTGTGTGTGTGTGTGTGTGTGTGTGTGTGTGTGTGTGTGTGTGTGTGTGTGTGTGTGTATGTGTGTGTGTGTGTGTGTGTGTATGTGTGTGTGTGTGTGTGTATGTGTGTGTGTGTGTGTGTATGTGTGTGTGTGTGTATGTGTGTGTGTGTGTGTGTATGTGTGTGTGTGTGTGTGTGTATGTGTGTGTGTGTGTGTGTGTGTGTATGTGTGTGTGTGTGTGTGTGTGTGTGTGTGTGTGTGTGTGTGTGTGTGTGTATGTGTGTGTATGTGTGTGTGTGTGTGTGTGTGTGTGTGTGTGTGTGTGTATGTGTGTGTGTGTGTGTGTGTGTGTGTGTGTGTGTGTGTACTTAGTATTTCCAGTGCTAACACACCAAAGTATTGTACATATTGCAATTGAACGACAGCAGTCTTTGTGTTCAGCATGATAAGGATGAAGGTAATAAAGTGAACCTACGTTTCTCTCTCCAGCTTCGGTTCACACTAGGGACAGCACTAGGGACAGCACTGGGGACAGCACTAGGGACAGCACTAGGGACAGCACTAGGGACAGCACTAGGGACAGCACTGGGGACAGCACTGGGGACAGCACTAGGGACAGCACTAGGGACAGCACTAGGGACAGCACTAGGAACAGCACTAGGGACAGCACTAGGGACAGCACTAGGGACAGCACTAGGGACAGCACTGGGGACAGCACTAGGGACAGCACTAGGGACAGCACTAGGGACAGCACTAGGGACAGCACTGGGGACAGCACTAGGGACAGCACTAGGGACAGCACTAGGGACAGCACTAGGGACAGCACTGGGGACAGCACTAGGGACAGCACTAGGGACAGCACTAGGGACAGCACTAGGGACAGCACTGGGGACAGCACTAGGGACAGCACTAGGGACAGCACTAGGGGACAGCACTAGGGACAGCACTAGGGACAGCACTGGGGACAGCACTAGGGACAGCACTAGGGACAGCACTGGGGACAGCACTAGGGACAGCACTAGGGACAGCACTGGGGACAGCACTAGGGACAGCACTAGGGACAGCACTGGGGACAGCACTAGGGACAGCACAAGGGACAGCACTAGGGACAGCACTAGGGACAGCACTGGGGACAGCACTGGGGACAGCACTAGGGACAGCACTAGGGACAGCACTGGGGACAGCACTAGGGACAGCACTAGGGACAGCACTAGGAACAGCACTAGGGACAGCACTAGGGACAGCACTGGGGACAGCACTGGGGACAGCACTGGGGACAGCACTAGGGACAGCACTGGGGACAGCACTGGGGACAGCACTAGGGACAGCACTGGGGACAGCACTAGGGACAGCACTAGGGACAGCACTAGGGACAGCACTAGGAACAGCACTAGGGACAGCACTAGGGACAGCACTAGGGACAGCACTAGGGACAGCATTAGGGACAGCACTAGGGACAGCACTAGGGACATCACTAGGGACAGCATTAGGGACAGCACTAGGGACAGCACTAGGGACAGCACTAGGGACAGCACTAGGGACAGCACTGGGGACAGCACTAGGGACAGCACTAGGGACAGCATTAGGGACAGCACTGGGGACAGCACTAGGGACAGCACTAGGGACAGCACTAGGGACAGCACTGGGGACAGCACTAGGGACAGCACTAGGGACATCACTAGGGACAGCACTAGGGACAGCACTGGGGACAGCACTAGGGACAGCACTAGGGACAGCACTAGGGACAGCATTGTATGTGGCAACGATATGGTGCTTCTGGCCTCAGCTAGTCAACATGTACCAGTATGAAGTAGAGATTTTATACACTCTGCTACTGGTCTCACCTGGAATTAAGTGCAGTTAAGTATTGTGTCACTGGTCTCACCTGGTCTGCAGTGTGTATTCAGTGTGTTTAAGTGGGACTAGTTTCTCACCTGGTTTCCAGTGGGACGTTACTATTCAGTACCCAGCTGTCCTGTAGCTGTACAGACTCTGGTGAGGTGGGCCCATCCCCTGGTACTGGAGGGGGGGCGTGGATGGGGTTCCTACCCCCTCTCAGGGTGTTCCTGTTCAGGCTGTTGGCTGAGGAGTGGTGGTGGTGGTGGGAAAGGGTCTGGTGGTTGTGGGGGGGGGGCAGGGGGGGTCGCAGGGTGGACCCACCGAGGTGGTTAGGAGCTCCTGGACAGAGAGAGGGAGAGAAAAAACAAGATGGTTATTCAGAAAGAAGACAGGAATGGCAAGAGAGAGAAGAGAAGAAATAGCAGTAACATGTCATTTTACTGGTCTAGATGCTCTCCTTCCTTCACTCAAACAAAAATACAACGATTAAAAAGTCATTACATTATTTGAACTTTGATGTGCCTTGGTAATTTTTTTTTTGAATGAAATGGAAATTTCAGCTGAAATTTCAGCTGAAGGACAATTAATATCCTTCTGAAATGGACCTGTTTTTGCTATGAAATATCATAATGACGGCATGGTTGTAGTCATCTGAACTGCAGGACTAACACACCATGCTTTAATATCTCCCTGCTGTACGCTTCTGAAGACTGGCAGTACTCTCCTTGATTTACATTATGTTACTCTCTGCCTGCCACCTCAAAGGTTCGGTATGTGTGCATGTGCGTGTGCGCGTGTGTGTGTGTGTGTGTGTGTGTGTGTGTGTGTGTGTGTGTGTGTGTGTGTGTGTGTGTGTGTGTGTGTGTGTGTGTGTGTGTGTGTGTGTGTGTGTGTGTGTGTGGAGGAAGATGGGGTTTCATAGTCATGCATATAATCTCCAAAACATTGTATTTTCTTCCTCCTCCCGTCTCATCTACTCTCATCCCTTTTCATCAGTCCTTTTCCATCTATTTCTACACCCCTGTTAATGGCTGTGAACCTGTGATATATGCTACTATTTACATTTCAAACAGACACACACACGACATCTGTATACATTCTTGTATTTACATTCACAAACCACACTGCCTTTCCCTCTCAAATCTACCCATAAAAATGCATAGCATTTTTCAAAGCTCCCTCTCCTTCGATTAATATTTAAAAAAACAAATATTCATTCAAATTCTACTGAATTATATATGGCACTTTCAATAGCAGAAGAAATGACAGTTTTGAAAGCAAGCTTGTGGTTTCAAGTTTCCAAGTAAGCCGTGTCCTGATGGTTGTGGTTTAGTGTGGTTGAGTTACTCTCTGCTGCCGCATGGCAAGAGGTACCGGAGTACCAAGTCTATGTCCAAAAGCCTTGTCAACAGCTTCCACCCCCAAGCCATAAGACTACTGAACAGTTCATCAAATGGCCACCCAGACTATTTACATTGACCCCCTTCTTTTTACGTTGTTGCTAGTCGCTGTTTATTATCTATGTCACTTTACCCCTATCTACATATACATACTACCTCGATTACCTCAACTAACCTGTTTATTATCTATGTCACTTTACCCCTATCTACATATACATACTACCTCGATTACCTCAACTAACCTGTTTATTATCTATGTCACTTTACCCCTATCTACATATACATACTACCTCGATTACCTCAACTAACCTGTTTATTATCTATGTCACTTTACCCCTATCTACATATACATACTACCTCGATTACCTCAACTAACCTGTTTATTATCTATGTCACTTTACCCCTATCTACATATACATACTACCTCGATTACCTCAACTAACCTGTTTATTATCTATGTCACTTTACCCCTATCTACATATACATACTACCTCGATTACCTCAACTAACCTGTTTATTATCTATGTCACTTTACCCCTATCTACATATACATACTACCTCGATTACCTCAACTAACCTGTTTATTATCTATGTCACTTTACCCCTATCTACATATACATACTACCTCGATTACCTCATCTAACCTGTTTATTATCTATGTCACTTTACCCCTATCTACATATACATACTACCTCGATTACCTCAACTAACCTGTTTATTATCTATGTCACTTTACCCCTATCTACATATACATACTACCTCGATTACCTCAACTAACCTGTTTATTATCTATGTCACTTTACCCCTATCTACATATACATACTACCTCGATTACCTCAACTAACCTGTTTATTATCTATGTCACTTTACCCCTATCTACATATACATACTACCTCGATTACCTCAACTAACCTGTTTATTATCTATGTCACTTTACACCTATCTACATATACATACTACCTCGATTACCTCAACTAACCTGTTTATTATCTATGTCACTTTACCCCTATCTACATATACATACTACCTCGATTACCTCAACTAACCTGTTTATTATCTATGTCACTTTACCCCTATCTACATATACATACTACCTCGATTACCTCAACTAACCTGTTTATTATCTATGTCACTTTACCCCTATCTACATATACATACTACCTCAATTACCTCAACTAACCTGTTTATTATCTATGTCACTTTACCCCTATCTACATATACATACTACCTCAATTACCTCAACTAACCTGTTTATTATCTATGTCACTTTACACCTATCTACATATACATACTACCTCGATTACCTCAACTAACCTGTTTATTATCTATGTCACTTTACCCCTATCTACATATACATACTACCTCGATTACCTCAACTAACCTGTTTATTATCTATGTCACTTTACCCCTATCTACATATACATACTACCTCGATTACCTCAACTAACCTGTTTATTATCTATGTCACTTTACCCCTATCTACATATACATACTACCTCGATTACCTCAACTAACCTGTTTATTATCTATGTCACTTTACACCTATCTACATATACATACTACCTCGATTACCTCAACTAACCTGTTTATTATCTATGTCACTTTACCCCTATCTACATATACATACTACCTCGATTACCTCAACTAACCTGTTTATTATCTATGTCACTTTACACCTATCTACATATACATACTACCTCGATTACCTCAACTAACCTGTTTATTATCTATGTCACTTTACCCCTATCTACATATACATACTACCTCAATTACCTCAACTAACCTGTTTATTATCTATGTCACTTTACCCCTATCTACATATACATACTACCTCGATTACCTCAACTAACCTGTTTATTATCTATGTCACTTTACCCCTATCTACATATACATACTACCTCGATTACCTCAACTAACCTGTTTATTATCTATGTCACTTTACACCTATCTACATATACATACTACCTCGATTACCTCAACTAACCTGTTTATTATCTATGTCACTTTACCCCTATCTACATATACATACTACCTCGATTACCTCAACTAACCTGTTTATTATCTATGTCACTTTACACCTATCTACATATACATACTACCTCGATTACCTCAACTAACCTGTTTATTATCTATGTCACTTTACCCCTATCTACATATACATACTACCTCGATTACCTCAACTAACCTGTTTATTATCTATGTCACTTTACCCCTATCTACATATACATACTACCTCAATTACCTCAACTAACCTGTTTATTATCTATGTCACTTTACCCCTATCTACATATACATACTACCTCAATTACCTCATCTAACCCGTACCCCCGCACATAGACTCGGTACCGGTATCCCCTACAGTGAGGGAAAAAAGTATTTGATCCTCTGCTGATTTTGTACGTTTGCCCACTGACAAAGAAATGATCAGTCTATAATTTTAATGGTAGGTTTATTTGAACAGTGAGAGACAGAATAACATCAACAACAATCCTGAAAAACACATGTCAAAAATGTTATAAATTGATTTGCATTTTAATGAGGGGAATACGTATTTGACCCCCTCTCAATCAGAAAGATTTCTGGCTCCCAGGAGTCTTTTATACAGGTAACGAGCTGTGATTAGGAGCAGACTCTTAAAGGGAGTGCTCCTAATCTCAGCTTGTTACCTGTATAGAAGACACCTGTCCACAGAAGCAATCAATCAGATTCCAAACTCTCCACCATGGACAAGACCAAAGAGCTCTCCAAGGATGTCAGGGACAAGATTGTAGATCTACACAAGGCTGGAATGGGCTACAAGACCATCGCCAAGCAGCTTGGTGAGAAGGTGACAACAGTTGGAAGAAACACAAAAGAACTGTCAATCGGCCTGGTGCTCCATGCAAGATCACACCTCGTGGAGTTGCAATGATCATGAGAACGGTGAGGAATCAGCCCAGAACTACACAGGAGGATCTTGTCAATGATCTCAAGGCAGCTGGGACCATAGTCAGCAAGAAAACAATTGGTTACACACTACGCCGTGAAGGACTGAAATCCTGCAGGGCCCGCAAGGTCCCCGTGCTCAAGAAAGCACATATACATGCCCGTCTGAAGTTTGCCAATGAACATCTGAATGATTCAGAGTGGGGTGAAAGTGTTGTGGTCAGATGAAACCAAAATGGAGCTCTTGGCATCAACTCAACTCGCTGTGTTTGGAGGAGGAGGAATGCTGCCTATGACCCCAAGAACACCATCCCCACTGTCAAACATGGAGGTGGAAACATTATGCTTTGGGGGTATTTTTCTGCTAAGGGGACAGGACAACTTCACCGCATCAAAGGGACGATAGACCCACCAAGGTGGCAAAACTAAGTCCTGTTTTGCAGAGGGGCCAAATACTTATTTCCCTCATTAAAATGCAAATCAATTTATAACATTTTTGACATGCGTTTTTTTCAGGATTCTTTTCTTGTTATTCTGTCTCTCACTGTTCAAATAAACCTACCATTAAAATTATAGACTCGTCATTTCTTTGTCAGTGGGCAAACGTACAAAATCAGCAGAGGATCAAATACTTTTTCCCCTCACTGTATATATAGCCTCGTTATTGTTATTTTATTGTGTTACTTTTTTTACTTCAGTTAATTTAGCTAATATTTTCTTACTCTGCATTGTTGGTTAATGGCATTTAAGTAAGCATTTCACAGTAAGATCTACACCTGTGGATACCGCTTGTTGTGCGGTAGCAGAGAGAACAGTCTATGACTAGTGTGGCTGGAGTCTTTGACAATTTTTAGGCCTTCCTCTGACACCACCTGCCATATAGGTCCTGGATGGCAGGAAGCTTGGCCCCAGTGATGTACTGGTCCGTATTCTACAGTGACGATAGCCTGTTAGTCTGCTAGAGAGCTAGACCAAAGCATTATTTATACAGCAACACTAGCCTGTTAGTCTGCTAGAGAGCTAGACCAAAGCATTATTTATACAGCAACACTAGCCTGTTAGTCTGCTGGAGAGCTACACCAAAGCATTATTTATACAGCAACACTAGCCTGTTAGTCTGCTAGAGAGCTAGACCAAAGCATTATTTATACAGCAACACTAGCCTGTTAGTCTGCTGGAGAGCTACACCAAAGCATTATTTATACAGCAACACTAGCCTGTTAGTCTGCTAGAGAGCTAGACCAAAGCATTATTTATACAGCAACACTAGACTGTTAGTCTGCTAGAGAGCTAGACCAAAGCATTATTTATACAGCAACACTAGCCTGTTAGTCTGCTAGAGAGCTAGACCAAAGCATTATTTATACAGCAACACTAGCCTGTTAGTCTGCTGGAGAGCTACACCAAAGCATTATTTATACAGCAACACTAGCCTGTTAGTCTGCTAGAGAGCTACACCAAAGCATTAGGCTGGGGTACATATGCAGACACCAGCAAAATGAGGCAGGGGCTCTTCATGGCACATTAACTTCGCATTGTACGTGTGTGTGTGTGACAAAGTGTCTTTGTCTGTGTACGTGTGTGTCGGTGTCTGTGTGTGTGTTAGGCCCATGGCAGTAATAACCATAGGAAGCTGTTTGTTTTCCAGGCTCTGGAAGGGTACACTGTTTATTGACATTTTCTCTGGTTCAACACAATGAGTCGCCTGGCGGGGTGTGTGTGTGTGTGTGGTGTGTGTGTGTGTGTGTGTGTGTGTGTGTGTGTGGTGTGTGTGTGTGTGTGTGTGTGTGTGTGTGTGTGTGTGTGTGTGTGTGTGTGTGTGTGTGTGTGTGTGTGTGTGTGTGTGTGTGTGTGTGTGTGTGTGTGTGTGTGTGTGTGTGTGTGTGTGTGTGTGTGTGTGTGTGTGTGTGTGTGTGTGTGTGTGTGTGTGTGTGTGTGAAGGCTAAAAGCTCTAGTTCAGCAGTTTAAAATAAATCAGCATAGAGCTAAACTCAGTGTTCTCTCTCTCACTCTCTCCCTCTGTCTCTCTCTAGTTCTCTCTTTCTCTCTTTCTTCCTTTTATTGTAAATGTTCAGCTTCTGAGGGAGGTAACTGGTTAACTCCCACTAATCTCCACAGAAACAACTGCACACTTGCTTTGTCACAACAACAGTGATTAAACATTCATCCCAGCAGAGAAATTAAGTTGTACCTTCCCTTCCTGGCAAGTAGCTAGTGACCCTCTCGCTAAAAATAGATAGCGCTCCTTATGCATAATGAATGGGCCGCAGAGCCACAGCGCTAACGCTAGCTCTTTCTAGGAGCGATCAGACGCGCTCCATTTGGCCTGAGAATCTTCTATCTCTCTGAGAATGTGTGTCTGAGAACGTTCAGAGCAGGTGCTCTGAGCCAGACCCAATTCCAAACCCTGAACCACATTTGGTTTTCCATTTCCACTTGCTAAACAGAAATACAAGTGTGTAAATTCATGTGTGTGTTCTTGTGTGTGTGTGTAACCATGAGCATGTTTGTGTGTGTGTCATGTAGAGTGGACGCTGAGCAGGAAATTAGAATGGCCAAGCCATGCAGAAACTAACAACAGAGATAATCCCCAGGAAGTCACACACTGTGTGTGTGTGTCTGTGTGTGTGTGTGTCTCTGTCTGTCTGTCTGTCTGTCTGTCTGTCTGTCTGTCTGTCTGTCTGTCTGTGTGTGTGTGTGTGTGAGGGAGAGAGTGTTTGTGTGTGTGATTATGCTTGTTTGTGTCTACGGTCGCTGGTGTGTGTGTGTGTACCAGAGGCTGGTGGGAGGAGCTATAGGAGAACAGGCTCATTATGGAATGGAATAAATACCATTTGAGCCTGTAACCTATAGCTCCTCCCACCAGCCTCCTCTGGTGTGTACATATGCTGTGTGTCTCTCTCTCTTCCCCAAGCTCTCTGTTATGGCTTGGTTTTTGCTCTGACATGCAGTCAACTGTGGGAACTTATACAGACAGGTGTGTGCCTTTCGAAATCATGTCCAATCAATTGAATTTACCACAGGTGAATCAAGTTGTAGAAATATCTCAAGGATGATCAATGGAAACAGGATGCACCTGAGCTCAATTTCAAGTCTCAGAGCAAAGGGTTATTTTTAGTATTTTCTAGATTGTAGAATAATAGTGAAGATGTCAAAACTATGAAATAACACATATGGAATCATGTAGTAACCAAAAAAGTGTTAAACAAATCTGCTTCTACACCTGCATTGCTTGCTGTTTGGGGTTTTAGGCTGGGTTTCTGTACAGCACTTTGAGATATCAGCTGATGTACGAAGGGCTATATAAATAAATTTGATTTGATTTGATTTGATTTAAATCTATTATATATTTGAGATATTTGAAAGTAGACACCCTTTGCCTTGATGACAGCTTTGCACACTCTTGGCATTCTCTCAACCAGCTTCACCTTGAATGCTTTTCCAACAGTCTTTAAAGAGTTCCCACATATGCTAAGCACTTGTTGGCTGTTTTTCCTTCACTCTGCAGTCCAACTGTCACGCCCTGGTCTAAGTATTTTTTCTTCATGTATTGGGTCAGGCCAGGGTGTGGCATGGGGTTTTTGTATTGTGGTGTGTTTTGTCTTGGGGTTTTGGTGTGTATGTATTGGGATTGTAGCTAGTGGGGTTATCTAGCAAAGTCTATGGCTGTCTGGAGTGGTTCTCAATCAGAGGCAGGTGTTTATCGTTGTCTCTGATTGGGAACCATATTTAGGCAGCCATATTCTTTGAGTTTGTCGTGGGTGATTGTCCTTAGTGTTCTTGTTCCTATCTTTGTTAGTTTTCACAAGTATAGGCTGTTTCGGTTTTCGTTTCATTATTTACATTCTTTGTTTTGTAGTGTTTGTGTTACTTCGTGTTTACGTTATTCATTAAACATGGATCGCAATCTACACGCTACATTTTGGTCCGACTCTCCTTCACAACTAGAAAGCCGTAACACCAACTCATCTCAAACAATCTCAATCGGGTGATTTTGGAGGCCAGATCATCTAATGCAGCACTCCATCACTCTCATTCTTGGTCAAATAGCCTTTACACAGCCTGGAGGTGTGTTGGGTCATTGTCCTGTTGAAAAACAAATGATTATCCCACTAAGCGCAAACCAGATGGGATGGTGTATCGCTGCAGAATACTGTGGTAGCCATGCTGGTTAAGTGTGCATTGAATTCTAAATAAATCTCTGACAGTGTCAC
>NC_034192.2:53725686-53790686 GCF_002021735.2 Oncorhynchus kisutch | reverse complement strand
TCGATATTATGGAGCTCATTTGCGGAGTTGTGACCGCAATTTTTTTTGTCTATAAAAATATTTTTATGGAAAAAAGGAACATTTGCTATCTAACTGGGAGTCTCGTGAATGAAAACAACCGAAGCTCATCAAAGGTAAACGATTTAATTTGATTGCTTTTCTGATTTTCGTGACCAGGTTGCCTGCTGCTAGCTAGGCATAATGCTATTCTAGGCTATCGATAAACTTACACAAATGCTTGTCTTGCTTTGGCTGTAAAGCATATTTTGAAAATCTGAGATGACAGGGTGATTAACAAAGGCTAAGCTGTGTTTGAATATATTTCACTTGTGATTTCATGAATATTAATATTTTCTAGTAAGATTTTTTGTTATGCTACTTAGTGTCAGTTGATGACAATTCTCCCGGATCCGGGATGGGTAGTTACAAGAAGTTAATGTTGGGTCTGTCACAGTTCTCCCTCACACAACCTCTTTCTCTAACACAGGAAGGGACGGAGAGAGACGAGGGAGGGAGGGAGGGAGGGAGAGAGGGAGGGAGAGAGGGAGAGGGAAGGAGTGAGGGAGAGAGAGAGAGAGAGAAGGAAGGAGTGAGGGAGAGAGGAAGGGAAGGAGTAAATGAGAGAGGGAGAGAGTGAGGGAGAGGGAAGGAGTGAGGGAGAGAGGGAGGGAGAGAGAGAGGGAGGGAGAGATGGAGAGAAGGAGTGAGGGAGAGAGGGAGGGAGAGAGAGAGGGGGGGGGGAATAGAGGGAGGGAGAGAGAGAGAGAGAAAATTGATGAAGGGATGGAATGTTGGAAGTGATTGACAGCTGTCTTACCGGAGGAGGGGGTTTGGTGTCTGAGCAGGTATGAGTCATTGTGGGGGCGGGGCTCCAGGCGGGAGTGGGAGGAATTATTCTCCAGCAGGGGCACCTGGCACTCCCTGAATGATGGAGAGGATGAGGAGGAGGAGGAGGGGCATAGGGATGAAGAGGGAGGGGCAGAGGGGGGGGAGGAGGGAGGAGGTAGGGGGGATGGTGCGACCTGGAGGATGATGAAAAGAGAAGGGGAAGGAGGGAGAGAGGGTTAGACATACTGATGGAATGATAATCGACAGAGGAACACTAAAAAGAGGCACACACACCACACACTAAATGTTGTTTGATGAGTTTGTGGTCTTCATGAATGAAGGTCACATTTTTCTTGGTACCCAGCTTTGTCCACACACACACACACACACACACACACACACACACACACACACACACACACACACACACACACACACACACACACACACACACACACACACACACACACACACACACACACACACACACACACTCTTTGGACACATTGAGGCTGGTCCTTTACACTAGAGAGACAGGAGGTAGGACACATTGAGACTGGTCCTTTACACTAGAGAGACAGGAGATATGACACATTGAGACTGGTCCTTTACACTAGAGAGAGAGACAGGAGATAGGACACATTGAGACTGGTCCTTTACACTAGAGAGAGAGACAGGAGATAGGACACATTGAGACTGGTCCTTTACACTAGAGAGCGGGACAGTAGATAGGGCACATTGAGACTGGTCCTTTACACTAGAGAGAGGGACAGGAGATAGGACACATTGAGACTGGTCCTTTATACTAGAGAGAGGGACAGGAGATAGGACACATTGAGACTGGTCCTTTACACTAGAGAGAGGGACAGGACAGACAGTAGGATTTACAAGTCTATTCTCTACAGGTTTGGAATCAAGGACAAGGAAATCTAATAGTTTCTATATAGAGATATCTCATGATGTAGAATAATTATAATTCTGTAATATTCACAGCTCAGTCTATCAACAACGTTGGTTAAATGAGGTCAGTTAGTCGAGTCCAAAGACACAGCAGGACTAGAGTCATTACCGGCTACTAATTAATCCCACTTTATTATTCTCCCTTTGTGACTGTGATAATCAGTTATTTTTCTATTATTTCATTCCAGTTTTTTAATGATAGCCTTGGGCCAGCCGGCAGCAGGGACATTGTTTTTCACTCCTGTCAATAAAGCTGTTATTATTTTGAATCTCAGGAGAACACGTTGTCCTTCACCGTCAAGAAGGAGAGAGAAAAGAGAAAAGCATTATAGAGGCGGATATGAGGAAAGAGAGTGAATGTCTCCTGACTGCGGGCGTTTGAAGAGTTAATGCGGTAAGTACGAAAGGTAGAGTACATGACGTTCTCTCGTGGCCTTACACTCACCGGAATGTAACCATCCATTTACTTTCATCTCACTCACTACTCTCTCTATCTGCTTTTGTACAAGAGCCAAGGAGAGAGATAGGCGGAAAGAGAACCCAGAGACCTTGAGGAACAAAAGAACAGATAACAGAACTCATTCTATCCTCACCCTCTCTCCTTCTCTCTCTCTCTCTCTCTCTCCCTCTCTCTCTCTCTCTCTCTCTCTCTCCCTCTCTCTCTCTCCCTCTCTCTCCTCTCTCTCTCTCTCCTCTCTCTCTCTCTCTCTCTCTCTCTCTCTCTCTCTCTCCTCTCTCTCACTTCTCTCTCCTCTCTCTCTCCTCTCTCCCTCTCTCTCTCTCTCTCTCTCTCTCTCCCTCTCTCCCTCTCCCTCTCTCCCTCTCTGTCCCGTAGGAATGCAGTTGTCTCACAGTAAGGACACTGAGATCCACATGAAAGCAAAACTGCTCAGTATTGATCTTGTGTTGTTGTTTTTGTGCTCTATGTTTTCAGTATTCACCACAGCATTGCATTGATCATTTATTTTCTTCTGAATCTCACACACTCACCATGATACACTGCAATAACTTCAACTGTCCTACAGAAACAGAGAATAAGAGAAGAGATATACAGTATACAGTTGAAGTCAGAAGTTTACATACACTTAGGTTGGAGTCATGAAACTCATTTTTCAACCACTCCACAAATATCTTGTTAACAAACTAGTTTTGGCAAGTCGGTTAGGACATCTACTTTGTACATGACACAAGTAATTTTCCCAACAATTGTTTACAGACAGATTATTTCACTTATAATTCACTGTATCACAATTCCAGTGGGTCAGAAGTTTACATACACTGAGTTGACTGTGCCTTTAAACAGCTTGGAAAATTCCAGAAAATGATGTCATGGCTCTAGAAGCTTCTGATAGGCTAATTGACATTATTTGAGTCAATTGCAGGTGAACCTATGGATGTATTTCAAGGCCTCTTTCAAACTCAGTGCCTCTTTGCTTGACATCATGGGAAAATCAAAAGTAATCAGCCAAGACCTCAGATAAAAACACTGTAGACCTCCACAAGTCTGGTTCATCCTTGGGAGCAATTTCCAAACACCTGAAGGTACCATGTTCATCTGTACAAACAATAGTATGCAAGTATAAACACCATGGGACCACGCAGCCGTCATACTGCTCAGGAAAGAGACGTGTTCTGTCTCCTAGAGATGAACATACTTTGGTGCGAATAGTGCAAATCAATCCCAGAACAACAGCAAAGGACCCTGTGAAGATGCTGGAGGAAATAAGTCTATTTTACTGTGTCTATTTCCACAGTAAAACGAGTTCTATTTTGACATAACCTGAAAGGCCGCTAAGCAAGGAAGAAGCCACTGCTCCAAAACCCGCCATAAAAAAGCCAGACTACGGTTTGCAACTGCACACTGGGAAATGTTTAATGACTTTAACCTAAGCGTATGTAAACTTCCGACTTCAACTGTACATGTAGAGAGAGAGAGAGAGAGAGAGAGAGAGAGAGAGAGAAAGAGCTAGAGAGAGAGAGAGAGAAAGAGAAAGAGAAAGAGAAAGAGAAAGAGAAAGAGAAAGAGAGAGAGATAGAAAGAGAAAGAGCTAGAGAGAGAGAGAAAGAGAAAGAGAAAGAGCTAGAGAGAGAGAGAGAGAGTGAGAGAGAGAGAGAGAAAGAGCTAGAGAGAGAGAGAAAGAGATAAAGAGCTAGAGAGAGAGAGAGAGAGAGAGAGAGAGAGAAAGAGAGAAAGAGAGAGAGCGAGAGAGAGAGAAAGATATAAAGAGCTAGAGAGAGATAGAGAGAGAGAGAGAGATAAAGAGCTAGAGAGAGAGAGAAAGAGATAAAGAGCTAGAGAGAGAGAGAGAGAGAGAGAGAGAGAGAGCGAGAGAGAGAGAGAGAGAGAGAGAGAAAGAGATAAAGAGCTAGAGAGAGAGAGAGAGAGAGAGAGAGAGAGATAAAGAGATAAAGAGCTAGAGAGAGAGAGAGAAAGAGATAAGGAGCTAGAGAGAGAGAGAGAGAAAGAGATAAGGAGCTAGAGAGAGAGAGAGAGAGAGAGAGAGAGAGAGATTGTTCTTTGTGTTGACCAGCAGTGTAAGTATCAGGCCCAGTAAGAGGCAAGAGGTTTGCATCATGGAAACCAGAGCAGGGATTGATGTGTAACACACACGAACTCCACTCCTGGGAGACGCATTGCCTGCACTGTCTGCTGTTTACACCATGGGTGTGGTGTGTGTGTCTGTGCATGCGTGTGTATGTGTCTGTGCGTGTGCGTGCGGAAAATAGATGGATAAACAAGAGCAAGGTAAACACTAGCTATAACCAACAGGGATGAAATGAGAAGGAAAGAGGAGGAGGAGGAGAGCAAGAAAGACAGAGGGACAGGGAGCGGGATAGGGAGAGAGAGAGAGAGAGAGAGAGAGAGAGAGAGAGAGAGAGGAGAGAGAGAGAGAGAGAGAGAGAGAGAGAGAGAAAGAGGGAGAGAGAAAGAGAGGGATAGGGATGAGGAGGGATAGAGAAAGATTATCTAAGGCTGAGGTCATCTGCCTTGGGCCTAAAGAGCAGGAACCTAGACTTTTGTAAATACAGACATTGTCATCCTACAAGAAACAGGGTCTAGGTTACAGAGAGCTGGTAGGCCCATCCACCAAACTACCAGGTATGCTAATTTGGTAGAGAGCAGACCTAACTCACTCTATTGAATGAATCAAAACAGGAACTTTTTACATTTGGCTAGAATTCAAAAGGTAATGATGTGAACAGAGAAAAATGTCCTCTGGTATGCTGCATATTTCCCCCAACTAGAATCCCCCAGGGACATGTACTAGTCTGTGGTGACCTAAATGTCAGAACTGGACAAGAACCTGACACCCTCAGCACACAGGGGGACAAACACCTGCCTGCAGGTGACAGCATTCCCTCCCCCATATACCTCAATAGGCACAACTACGACAACATTACCAACAAAAATGGGTCACAACTCCTGCAGCTCTGTTGCACTCTGGGTATGTAAATAGTCAATGGTAGGCTTCGAGGGGAATCCTAAGGTAGGTACACCTATAGCTCATCTCTTGGCAGTAGTACTGTAGACTACTTTATTACTGACCTCAACTCAGAGTCTCTCAGAGCGTTCACAGTCAGCCCACAGACACCAGATCATATCAGATCATAGCAAAATCAGTAAACTCTACTTGAACAGAGAAATACTCAATCATGAGGCATCAAAGCCAAAGGAACTGAATAATAGTAAGAAATGCTATAGATGGAAGGAATTTAGTGTGGAAAACTATCAAAAAACATTTAAGCAACAACAAATGCAATCTCTTCTAGACAACTTCCTGGACAAAACGTTCCACTATAATAGTGAAGGTGTAATCTTGGCAGTAGACAATCTTAACAGTATATTTTCTTCCCTATCAAATCTAAAAATTTCAAACAGAAAACAGAAGAAAATGAACAACAATGACACATGGTTTGATGAAGAATGCAAAAACCTAAGAGAAATTGAGAAACCTGTCCAACCACAAACATAGAGACCCAGAAAACCTAAGTCTACACCTTCACTATGGTGAATCACTAAAACAATACAGAAATACACTACGGGGGAAAAAAGAAACAGCACGTCAGAAATCAGCTCAATGTAATTGAAGAATCCATAGACTCTAACCACTTCTGAGAAATTTGGAAAACAGTAAACAAACAACAATATGAAGAGTTATCTATCCAAAACGGAGATGTATGTATAAACCACTTCTCCAATCTGTTTGGCTCTATAACAAAGAACAAACAGCAAAAACATAAACATAATCAAACATCAATCTTAGAATCAACTATTAAAGACACCAGAACACACTGGATTCTCCAATTACATTGAATGAACTACAAGACAAAATACAAACCCTCCAACCCAAAAAGGCCTGTGGTGTTGATGGTATCCTAAATGAAATGATCAAATATACAGACAACAAATTCCAATTGGCTATACTAAAACTCTTTAACATCATCCTTAGCTCTGGCATCTTCCACAATATTTGGAACCAAGGAATGATCACCCCAATCCACAAAAGTGGAGACAAATTTGACCCCAAAAACCTTTGGGACATGCGTCAACAGCAACTCTGGGAAAATCCTCTACATTATCAACAGCAGAATCGTACATTTCCTCAGTGAAAACAATCTACTGAGCAAATGTCAAATTTGTCACACCGTGATCTGTTTCACCTGTGTTTGTGCTTGTCTCCATCCCCCACCAGCTGTCTCCCATCTCCCCTCAGTATTCCCTGTGTATTTATATCTGTGTTCTCTGTTTGTCTGTTGCCAGTTCGTTTTGTTCATCAAGCCTACCAGCATTTTCCCCCTTACGCCTGTCTTTTCTACAGTTCCTGTTTTCTAGTTTTCCTGGTTTTGACCATTCTGCCTGCCCTGACCCTGAGGCTGCCTACCATTCTGTACCTTTTGGACTCTCCTAATCTGGATTACTGCCCCTGCCTGCCCTTGACCTGTCGTTTTGCCTGCCCTCTGTTCTAGTAATAAACTTGTGTTACTTCTACACTGTCTGCATCTGGGTCTTCCCTAAAACGTGATAGTATGAACTGGCCATGACCGACCCAGCAGACTCAGACCAGCTCCACAATGCTGTCTCCCTGCAAGGAGTCACCATTGGACGACACAAGGAGTTACTGCAATGTCTTATGGAGACTCCATACCCTGGCAGAATGCCATGACCAGGCATTCAAGACTTTGCTGAAGCAATTCTGCAGATTCCCCACTGGGCATTGGGTCATACCCGTAATCTCCCAGCCTAACCCAGTGTCCCGAGAACCCCGGTTAGCTCCTCCGGAGCGCAATGCTGGTGATTCCGGAACCTGCCAGGATTTTCTCTTCCAGTACTCACTCATTTTTTAGCTCCAGCTTTCTTCGTTCCCCTAAGACTGCTTGAGGATAGAGTATATTATAATGCTGATGTCCGGGAGGAGACTCGCCTGGGCTTGAGGAGATTGTGGTGAAATTTCGGAAAGTGTTTGATTCTCCGTTGTCAAGGAGAGAGTCTGCTTGTAAGCTGCTCCGGCTACATCAAGACTCCCGTGGTGTGGCAGACTACCCAGTGGATTTTCGCACATTGGCAGCAGAGAGTGCCTGGAACCCGGAAGCATTGTTCCACATGTTCCTCCACGGATTATCGGAGGTGGTGAAACATGAGCTTGCAGCCCGGGAGCTGCCCATGGACCTTGACTCCCTCATAGCCTTGTGGAGCGAGAGGGAATCTGTGCCCTGACGCCCTCGTTAGCCCTCAATTCTCACCTTGCCTCCGAAGAATCCTGGAGACCTCCGAAGTCTACATGTCCGAGTGAACCCGACGTCACCCAAGTTTTCTCAGGAATTACCAAGGGCTGCCGACTCGCCTCCTTAAGAGTCCATGCACCTTTGCAAGGCTAGAAGGACTCCGGCTGAGCGCTTACACCGACTCCACACCCAAAGTTGCCTGTTTTGTGGAGCTACGGGCCATTTCATAGCTGCCTGTCCATTCAAAACCCAGGCTCATCAAGAAGGGGCGAGTAGTCTGGTGGGCCTTATGGAGAACTTTTCCTCTCCCCTTACTTGCACACCTTTCCATGCCATACTGCTGTGGGGGATCCAGTCGTCATCTCTCCGGGTAATCATCGACTCTTGCACACCTTTCCATGCCATACTGCTGTGGGGGATCCAGTCGTCATCTCTCCGGGTAATCATCGACTCTTGCACACCTTTCCATGCCATACTGCTGTGGGGGATCCAGTCGTCATCTCTCCGGGTAATCATCGACTCTTGGGCACCTTTCCATGCCATACTGCTGTGGGGGATCCAGTCGTCATCTCTCCGGGTAATCATCGGCTCTTGGGCACCTTTCCATGCCATACTGCTGTGGGGGATCCAGTCGTCATCTCTCCGGGTAATCATCGACTCTTGGGCACCTTTCCATGCCATACTGCTGTGGGGGATCCAGTCGTCATCTCTCCGGGTAATCATCGACTCTTGCGCACCTTTCCATGCCATACTGCTGTGGGGGATCCAGTCGTCATCTCTCCGGGTAATCATCGACTCTTGCGCACCTTTCCATGCCATACTGCTGTGGGGGATCCAGTCGTCATCTCTCCGGGTAATCATCGACTCTTGCACACCTTTCCATGCCATACTGCTGTGGGGGATCCAGTCGTCATCTCTCCGGGTAATCATCGACTCTTGCGCACCTTTCCATGCCATACTGCTGTGGGGGATCCAGTCGTCATCTCTCCGGGTAATCATTGACTCTTGGGCACCTTTCCATGCCATACTGCTGTGGGGGATCCAGTCGTCATCTCTCCGGGTAATCATCGACTCTTGGGCACCTTTCCATGCCATACTGCTGTGGGGGATCCAGTCATCATCTCTGCGGGCGACTCTTGGGCCGATGAACGTCTTTTGGACGCTACCCTGGAGTCCGAGCTGGGCATCCCCACTCAGCTCCTCTCCAATCCCATGGACATTAGAGCTCTGGAAGGGCGCTCTATAGGCAGGGTCATTCACAAGCAGGAGCGTAAAAATTCATTCAAACAGCACTTTCATGCGTTTTTCCAGCAGCTCTTCGTTGTGCGTCAAGCATTGCGCTGTTTATGACTTCAAGCCTATCAACTCCCGAGATGAGGCTGGTGTAACGAAGTGAAATGGCTAGCTAGTTAGCGGGATGCGCGCTAATAGCGTTTCAAACATCACTCGCTCTGAGCCTTCTAGTAGTTGTTCCTCTTGCTCTGCATGGGTAACGCTGCTTCGATGGTGGCTGTTGTCGTTGTGTTGCTGGTTCGAGCCCAGGGAGGAGCGAGGAGAGGGACAGAAGCTATACTGTTACACTGGCAATAGTAAAGTGCCTATAAGAACATCCAATAGTCAAAGGTTAATGAAATACAAATGCTGTAGAGGGAAATAGTCCTATAATTCCTATAATAACTACAACCTAAAACTTCTACCTGGAAATATTGAAGACTCATGTTAACTATTTGCACATTGTTACAACACTGTTGTCAACATGTGTATGAAGGCGAAGACAGGTGCAGGAGAGCAGAGCTTTAAATAAAGCACACTTTATTATAGTTCCAAACTGGGAGCACAACAAAACAAAAAACGGAACAGTAAAGTAAAGCGCTTAACGAACATCACTTGACATGAAAACAATGACACACAAAACATGATGGGAAACAGAGGGTTAAACACAAGTAGATTGATTGGGGAAATGAAAACCAGGTGTGTATGGAAACAAGGCAAGACAAACGGATGTATGAAAAATGGAGCGGCGATGGCTAGAGAGCCGAACGCCGCCCGAACAAGGAGAGGAGAACGCCGCCCGAACAAGGAGAGGAGACCGCCGCCCGAACAAGGAGAGGAGAACGCCGCCCGAACAAGGAGAGGAGAACGCCGCCCGAACAAGGAGAGGAGCCGACTTCGGCGGAAGTCGTGACAACTATACATAGACATAATATTACATTTGAAATGTCTTTAATCTTTTAGAATTTTTGTAAGTGTAATGTTTACTGTTCATTTGTATTGTTATTTTCACTTTTGTTTATTATCTACTTCACTCACTTTGGCGATGTTAACACATGTTTCCCATGCCAATAAAGCCCTTACATTGAATTGTATTGAGAGAGAGAGAGAGAGAGAGAGAGAGAGAGAGAGAGAGAGAGAGAGAGAGAGAGAGAGAGAGAGAGAGAGAGAGAGAGAGAGAGAGAGAGAAAGGGAGAAATAAATAGAGGGAGATAGAGGGATAGAGAGAGTGAGGGAGATAGAGAGAGGGATATATGGAGGGATATAGGGAGATAAAGGGAGAGAGACAGAGGCAGAGGGAAAGGGAGAAATAAATAGAGGGAGATAGAGGGATAGGGAGAGAGAGTGAGGGAGATAGGGAGAGAGAGTGAGGGAGATAGGGAGAGAGAAATAGAGGGAGAGGAAAGAAAGAAGAGGAGACCACTGAGACACCTGACAATGAGATATTGTGTGTTCATTAAACACAGTATTCTAGAGAGATGAGTATGTTAGTCTCTCTGGTTGTCTATATTTGTCTATTCACAAATGATGGAAAAATACTTAGAGAGCTGCTAAGCTGAGGACAGAACAGTGTGGAGATAAAACATGAAAGAGAAAAGGGAAGGGGAGAAAAGCATGCAGGAGAACAACTTATCAGAATAAATTGATCACTCAGTTCTATCGATCAGGAGAGAGCGTTCAGGATTTTAGCATATTCCACTTACTGTTTAATGAGGGTACTGATGACAGTGGGAAAGGAGAGATCAGAGTGTATGTATGTGTGTGTGAACATGTACAGCATTTGTGAACATGCATGTATATCTGTGTGTGTGTGTGTGTGTGTGGGTGCGTGAGCGTGCGTGTATGTGGGTTGGTGCGTGAGCGGGAGTGTGTGTGTGTTGGTGCATGAGTGTGTGTGTGTTTGGGTTGGTGCATGAGCGTGTGTGTGTTTGGGTTGGTGCATGAGCGTGTGTGTGTTTGGGTTGGTGCATGAGCGTGTGTGTGTTTGGGTTGGTGCATGAGCGGGAGTGTGTTTGGGTTGGTGCATGAGCTTGTGTGTGTTTGGGTTGGTGCATGAGCGTGTGTGTGTTTGGGTTGGTGCATGAGCGTGTGTGTGTTTGGGTTGGTGCATGAGCGTGTGTGTGTTTGGGTTGGTGCATGAGCGTGTGTGTGTTTGGGTTGGTGCATGAGCGTGTGTGTGTTTGGGTTGGTGCATGAGCGTGTGTGTGTTTGGGTTGGTGCATGAGCGTGTGTGTGTTTGGGTTGGTGCATGAGTGTGTGTGTGTGTGTTGGTGCATGAGTGTGTGTGTGTGTTTGGGTTGGTGCATGAGCGTGTGTGTGTGTGTGTGTTGGTGCATGAGCGTGTGTGTGTGTGTGTGTTGGTGCATGAGCGTGTGTGTGTTTGGGTTGGTGCATGAGCGTGTGTGTGTGTGTGTTGGTGCATGAGCGTGTGTGTGTTTGGGTTGGTGCATGAGCGTGTGTGTGTTTGGGTTGGTGCATGAGCGTGTGTGTGTTTGGGTTGGTGCGTGAGCGTGTGTGTGTTTGGGTTGGTGCATGAGCGTGTGTGTGCTTGGGTTGGTGCATGAGCGTGTGTGTGCTTGGGTTGGTGCATGAGCGTGTGTGTGTTTGGGTTGGTGCATGAGAGTGTGTGTGTTTGGGTTGGTGCATGAGCGTGTGTGTGTTTGGGTTGGTGCATGAGCGTGTGTGTGTTTGGGGTTGGTGCATGGGCGTGTGTGTGTTTGGGTTGGTGCATGAGCGTGTGTGTGTGTGTGTTGGTGCATGAGCGTGTGTGTGTTTGGGTTGGTGCATGAGCGTGTGTGTGTTTGGGTTGGTGCATGAGCGTGTGTGTGTTTGGGTTGGTGCATGAGCGTGTGTGTGTGTGTGTTGGTGCATGAGCGTGTGTGTGTTTGGGTTGGTGCATGAGCGTGTGTGTGTTTGGGTTGGTGCATGAGCGTGTGTGTGTTTGGGTTGGTGCATGAGAGTGTGTGTGTTTGGGTTGGTGCATGAGCGTGTGTGTGTTTGGGTTGGTGCATGAGCGTGTGTGTGTTTGGGTTGGTGCATGAGTGTGTGTGTGTTTGGGTTGGTGCATGAGCGTGTGTGTGTTTGGGTTGGTGCGTGAGCGTGTGTGTGTTTGGGTTGGTGCATGAGCGTGTGTGTGCTTGGGTTGGTGCATGAGCGCGTGTGTGCTTGGGTTGGTGCATGAGCATGTGTGTGTTTGGGTTGGTGCATGAGAGTGTGTGTGTTTGGGTTGGTGCATGAGCGTGTGTGTGTTTGGGTTGGTGCATGAGCGTGTGTGTGTTTGGGTTGGTGCATGAGCGTGTGTGTGTTTGGGTTGGTGCATGAGCGTGTGTGTGTTTGGGTTGGTGCATGAGCGTGTGTGTGTTTGGGTTGGTGCATGAGCGTGTGTGTGTTTGGGTTGGTGCATGAGCGTGTGTGTGTTTGGGTTGGTGCATGAGTGTGTGTGTGTTTGGGTTGGTGCATGAGTGTGTGTGTGTTTGGGTTGGTGCATGAGCGTGTGTGTGTTTGGGTTGGTGCATGAGCGTGTGTGTGTTTGGGTTGGTGCATGAGCGTGTGTGTGTTTGGGTTGGTGCATGAGTGTGTGCGTGTTTGGGTTGGTGCATGAGCGTGTGTGTGTTTGGGTTGGTGCATGAGCGTGTGTG
The DNA here is from genome assembly GCF_002021735.2 of Oncorhynchus kisutch. Taxonomy (NCBI): domain Eukaryota; kingdom Metazoa; phylum Chordata; class Actinopteri; order Salmoniformes; family Salmonidae; genus Oncorhynchus; species Oncorhynchus kisutch. The sequence continues at coordinate 53,778,264 of NC_034192.2, read as the reverse complement.
TGTGTGTGTTTGGGTTGGTGCATGAGCGTGTGTGTGTGTGTTGGTGCGTGAGCGTGTGTGTGTTTGGGTTGGTGCATGAGTGTGTGTGTGTTTATGTTGGTGCATGAGCGTGTGTGTGTTTGGGTTGGTGCATGAGCGTGTGTGTGTTTGGGTTGGTGCATGAGCGTGTGTGTGTTTGGGTTGGTGCATGAGCGTGTGTGTGTGTGTGTTTGGGTTGGTGCGTGAGCGTGTGTGTGTTTGTGTTGGTGCATGAGCGTGTGTGTGTTTGGGTTGGTGCATGAGCGTGTGTGTGTGTGTGTTGGTGCATGAGCGTGTGTGTGTTTGGGTTGGTGCATGAGCGTGTGTGTGTTTGTGTTGGTGCATGAGCGTGTGTGTGTTTGGGTTGGTGCATGAGCGTGTGTGTGTTTGTGTTGGTGCATGAGCGTGTGTGTGTTTGGGTTGGTGCATGAGCGTGTGTGTGTGTGTGTTGGTGCATGAGCGTGTGTGTGTTTGGGTTGGTGCATGAGCATGTGTGTGTTTGTGTTGGTGCATGAGCGTGTGTGTGTTTGGGTTGGTGCATGAGCGTGTGCGTGTTTGGGTTGGTGCATGAGCGTGTGTGTGTTTGGGTTGGTGCATGAGTGTGTGTGTTTGGGTTGGTGCATGAGCGTGTGTGTTTGGGTTGGTGCATGAGCGTGTGTGTGTTTGGGTTGGTGCATGAGTGTGTGTGTTTGGGTTGGTGCATGAGCGTGTGTGTTTGGGTTGGTGCATGAGCGTGTGTGTGTTTGGGTTGGTGCATGAGCGTGTGTGTGTTTGGGTTGGTGCATGAGCGTGTGTGTGTTTGGGTTGGTGCATGAGCGTGTGTGTGTTTGGGTTGGTGCATGAGCGTGTGTGTGTTTGGGTTGGTGCATGAGCGTGTGTGTGTTTGGGTTGGTGCATGAGCGTGTGTGTGTTTGGGTTGGTGCATGAGCGTGTGTGTGTTTGGGTTGGTGCATGAGCGTGTGTGTGTTTGGGTTGGTGCATGAGCGTGTGTGTGTTTGGGTTGGTGCATGAGCGTGTGTGTGTTTGGGTTGGTGCATGAGCGTGTGTGTGTTTGGTGGTTATTAATATTTTAAATCACTTTAATTACATAAAGAAAGAAATGGCACTAGAAAGCCAAAAGCAATTATGGGAAGTGTAATCTCTTTAGCAATGAAGCCGTGGGGCATGTTTAACTCCACTCATTTAGTTCCAATACACAACTATAAAGGTCAGTGGAAATTGCTTTGTGTTTGTGGAACAAAGACTAGGCATCAGGGGTCACGTGGTCCTCCAGGCGATTACATCTCTTAGCTGGAGCTAGGCATCAGGGGTCACGTGGTCCTCTAGGTGATTACATCTCTTACTGTAGCTGAAGCTAGGCATCAGGGGTCACGTGGTCCTCCAGGCGATTACATCTCTTAGCTGGAGCTAGGCATCATGGGTCACGTGGTCCTCTAGGTGATTACATCTCTTACTGTAGGTGAAGCTAGGCATCATGGGTCACGTGGTCCTCCAGGCGATTACATCTCTTAGCTGGAGCTAGGCATCATGGGTCACGTGGTCCTCTAGGTGATTACATCTCTTACTGTAGGTGAAGCTAGGCATCATGGGTCACGTGGTCCTCCAGGCGATTACATCTCTTAGCTGGAGCTAGGCATCATGGGTGATGTGGTCCTCTAGGTGATTACATCTCTTACCCTAGCTGGAGCTAGGCATCATGGGTCACGTGGTCCTCTCGGTGATTACATCTCTTACTGTAGCTGAAGCTAGGCATCATAGGTCACGTGGTCCTCTAGGTGATTACATCTCTTACTGTAGGTGAAGCTAGGCATCAGGGGTCACGTGGTCCTCCAGGCGATTACATCTCTTAGCTGGAGCTAGGCATCATGGGTCACGTGGTCCTCTAGGTGATTACATCTCTTACTGTAGGTGAAGCTAGGCATCATGGGTCACGTGGTCCTCCAGGCGATTACATCTCTTAGCTGGAGCTAGGCATCATGGGTGATGTGGTCCTCTAGGTGATTACATCTCTTACCCTAGCTGGAGCTAGGCATCATGGGTCACGTGGTCCTCTCGGTGATTACATCTCTTACTGTAGCTGAAGCTAGGCATCATGGGTCACGTGGTCCTCTAGGTGATTACATCTCTTACTGTAGGTGAAGCTAGGCATCAGGGGTCACGTGGTCCTCCAGGCGATTACATCTCTTAGCTGGAGCTAGGCATCATGGGTCACGTGGTCCTCTAGGTGATTACATCTCTTACTGTAGGTGAAGCTAGGCATCATGGGTCACGTGGTCCTCCAGGCGATTACATCTCTTAGCTGGAGCTAGGCATCATGGGTCACGTGGTCCTCTAGGTGATTACATCTCTTACTGTAGCTGAAGCTAGGCATCATGGAAAACGTGGTCCTCTAGGTGATTACATCTCTTAGCTGGAGCTAGGCATCATGGGTGATGTGGTCCTCTAGGTGATTACATCTCTTACCCTAGCTGGAGCTAGGCATCATGGGTCACGTGGTCCTCTCGGTGATTACATCTCTTACTGTAGCTGAAGCTAGGCATCATGGGTCACGTGGTCCTCTGGGCATTAGTGGTCCTCTAGGTGATTACATTAGCTGGAGCTAGGCATCATGGGTAACGTGGTCCTCTAGGTGATTACATCTCTTAGCTGGAGCTAGGCATAATGGGTCACGTGTTCCTCTAGGCATTAGTGGTCCTCTAGGTGATTACATTAGCTGGAGCTAGGCATCATGGGTAACGTGGTCCTCTAGGTGATTACATTAGCTGGAGCTAGGCATCATGGGTAACGTGGTCCTCTAGGTGATTACATTAGCTGGAGCAGTCCTTTGTTGGTTCACTAGTCTCTCTATTACTCTGTTTCCTTATTTATTTTGCTTGTTCTTTCTTTCTTTCATTGTTTATTTATTTATTTATTTATGTGTGTGTGTGTATGTGAGAAAGAGAGAGAAAGACCTAATGTGACAAACCTGCAACATTTAGTTTCCTCTCTGACTGAGGGATAAAGAGGCAGGTCTGTCAGGAGAATACAGACAACAGACGTTACACCTCTGTTGTGTCAGATACTCAACCTGAAGACAGAGTGTTTAACATCTATTGTTCCCTGAGATCAACTTTATTACGGTGAGATGGTCCGTTTCCCAAAACTGCATCCTTTTCCCTATATAGTACACTATGTTAGGGCCCATATGGGTCTGGTCAAAAGTAGTGCAATAAATAGGGAATAGGGTGCCATTTGGGATGCAGTAAGATTCCAGGCTTGGTTGGTTCACAGTGTTGACTTCTCACTGGGCTATAGGTCAGAATACACTCTGATCTCTGAAGAAGTCTGTTGTAAGTGGCACTGGATAAAAGCGTCTTCAATTACAAAAAAAGAAGTACACAATCCTGAACTGAAATGCTACTCAATCTTCTACAGAGGCTTCCTCTCCTCTCCTCTCCTCTCCTCTCCTCTCCTCTCCTCTCCTCTCCTCTCCTCTCCTCTCCTCTCCTCTCCTCTCCTCTCCTCTCCTCTCCTCTCCTCTCCTCTCCTCTCCTCTCCTCTCCTCTCCTCTCCTCTCCTCTTTTTTCTTCCATCTGTTCTGCTGTGAGAAGGCGGGATAGGTGGGATGAATGTTGTGGTAGTCAGCTGTGCTCTTGCCCTTCCAGTCCTCTCAGATCAGTGAAATTGAATGAGAGGAGAATAGGTGCCTCCCATCTCTCTCTTTCCATACCTTCGTTAATTAGCCTAGTCTCTCTCCCTCTGTGATTCTAACTCCCCTTCTCTCTGTCTATCACTTCATCCCTGACACGTTCCCTTTATAGGTCCCAGTCTCCCTCTTCCTCTTTCACCGTCCGTTCCCTCCCTCCATCCCTCCATCTGCCCATCTGGCTTGTGAGGAGTGGTAGGCCAGACAGAGAAGTAGAGAGATGGAGGGAGTGATAGATCGACAGCTGGAGCCTAGTCAGACGGAGACTGACAAATTACCCCTCTAACGAGAGCCATTCATCATCCCTTCGTCCTTCTATCCCTCCCTCTCTCCCTTCCACCATCCCTGCCTTGCACCACACCTCTCTGATACACACCGCTCAACAGCACACCTGGAGTACTAATTTACACCTACACGCACACGCGCACACACACACTCACTCACACACATTACACTTAAACACACTTGGACTACAGATTCACACACTTACAAACCTACACAGACACACTCATATAGAGGTAGCAGTGTAGTATCAGTAGTAGTAGTGTTGAATGTTCCTAAGTACCTCCTAACTACCTGCTAACTACATGGAGCACACAGACATGCACACACACACAGACATACACACACACAGACATACACACACGTGCACACACTCTTCGTGCTGGCACACAAAGAGACTCATTACCTTGGCTGCTGTCAGCACAGATGTTGGAGTGAGAGGGGGCAGTCAGTCACTGTGTGTGTGTGTGTGTGTGTGTGTGTGTGTGTGTGTGTGTGTGTGTGTGTGTATCTAGCTGACAGTGATCTGAGGGCCATTTAGTGATGACAGCAGCTGACACAATGGGGCCTCTCCGCTCCTCCATTTATCTTTGAAGAACAGAGTGTTTTCTGCTCTTTTCTTCCTCCTCCTCTTGCACCTCCTCCTGCACCTCTGTCTCCTATTCTTCCTCCTCCTATACCTCTGTCTCCTACTCCTCCTCTTTCTACGCCTGTCTCCTCCAACCTCCTTCTCTATCTCTGTCTCTCTCTGTCTCTCTCTGTCTCTCTCTTTCTCTCTCTTTCTCTCTCTGCCTCTCTGTCTCTCTCTCTCTCTGTCTCTCTCTCGACTAGTTGATCCATTACTTCATCTAGCCTTTAGCTAGTCCAGAGAACATCCAGTACAGACCAATCATCTACTGACATCCTTCCATTGGCTCAGAGATAGAGAAGACAAATTGATCACTCCAAACATATTCCACAGTGGTACTGTAGGCTCTCAGATCTCATAATGGATGTTAATCTTCAAGGACCATAAACTTGACCCGTCTGACCTAGGAAATGTTATTTTACTACCCCTAAAGATCCTGCACTTCTAATAGAAATTGGTGTACTTCAAAATAAATTCTAAATATGACACTTTCTTACTGAGGACAACTAATCCTCAACATTCCTTTCCATTTCAAAAACATCAATAACCTTACCAAACTATTCTATTTTTCATGTATTTATTCAACCATTCTTTAGCCAGGCAGTTCCATTGAGACTCTAAAGTTCTAATCCCAGAGGCCGACCCAAAACAATTTAGTCGCCGCAGCAAAGGCAGATGGAGCAGCCTCCTGGTCAGAGAAGGCGAGCACACCACCCACCGCTTTCGAGCATATTAGTCGCCAATGTCCAGTCTTGAGACAACAAGGTGGACGAAAATAGGGCACAAGTTGCCTTCCAGAGAGACATCAGAGATTGTAACATTCTCTGTTTCACAGAAACATGGCTCACTCGAGAAATGTTGCCAGAGTCGGTACAGCCACCGGGTTTCTTCATGCGTCACGCATGAACCCGAAATAAACATCTCTCTGGTGAGAAGAAGGGCGGGGGTGTATGCCTCATGATTAATGACTCATGGTGTAACAATATCAACATAGAGGAATTCAAGTCCTTTTGTTCACCTGACCTAGAGTTTCTCACAATCAAATGCTGACCGCAGTATCTCCTAAGATAATTCTCTTCGATTATAGTCACAGCTAGGTATATCCCCCCCAAGCAGATACCTTGACGGCCCTGAAAGAACTTCACTGGACTCTATGTAAACTGGAAACCATATATCCTGAGGCTGCATTTATTGTAGCTGGGGATTTTAACAAAGCTAATTTGAGAACAAGGCTACCTAAATTATATCAGCACATTGACTGTAGCACCTGCTCGAGCAAAACTCTGGATCACTGCTACACTAACTTCCGTGATGCATACAAGGCCATCCCCCACCCTCCCTTCGGCAAATCCGACAATGACTCCATCTCGCTCGTACCGTCCTATAGGCAGAAACTCAAACAGGATGTACCTGTGACTAAAACCAGTCAATGCTGGTCTGACCAATCGGAATACACACTTCAAGATTTTTTGGATCACGTGGACTGGAAAATGTTCCGGGAAGCCTCAGACAATAACGACAATAACGACAATAACAATAACGATTTACATGCTGACTCGGTGAGTGAGTTTATTAGGAAGTGCATTGGAGACTATTAAAACCTACCCCAACCAAAACCATGGATAGACGGTGGCATTTGCGCAGGACTGAAAGCGCAAACCACCGCATTCAGCCACGGAAAGAGGTTGAGGAATAGGGTTGAATATAAACAGTGTAGTTATTCCATTCGCAAGGCAATTCAATGACCCAGACACGAGATCTATGTGGCAGGATCTACAGGCAATTATGGACTACAAAAAGAAAACCAGCCACGTCACGGATACCGACGTCTTGCTTCCAGACAGGCTAAACCTTTTTTGCCCGCTTTGAGGATACAGTGCCAACGATGCAGCCTGCTACCAAGGACTGCGGGCCTCTCCTTCTCCATGGCCGATGTGATTAAGACATTTAAACGTGTAAACCCTCGCAAGGCTTCTGGCCCAGATGGCATCCCTAGCTGCGTCCTCAGAGTATGCGCCGACCAGCTGGCAGATGTGTTGATGGACATATTCAATCGCTCCCTATCCCAGTCTGCTGTCCCCACATGCTTCAAGATGGCCACCATTGTTCCTGTACCCAGGAAAGATAACTGAACTAAAGGACTACCGCCCTGTAGAACTCACTTCTATCATCATGAAGTGCTTTGAGAGACTAGTCAAGGATCATATCAACTCCACCTGACCTGCCACCCTAGACCCACTTCAGTTTCAGTTTGAAGTGCAACAGGTTGACAGACGATGCAATCGCCATCACACTGCGCACTGCCCTATCCCATCTGGACAAAAGGAATAACTATGTAAGAATGCTGTTCATTGACTGCAGCTCAGCATTCAACACCATAGTATCCTCCAAGCTCAGCTTGAGGCCCTGGGTCTCAACCCCGCCCTGTGAAATTGGGTCCTGGACTTCCTGACTGGCCGCCCCCAGGTGGTGAAGGTAGGAAACAACATCTCCACTTTGCGGATCCTCAACACTGGGGCCCCACAGGGGTGTGTGCTTAGCCCCTCCTGTACTTTGTTCACCCATGACTGCATGGACATGTACGCCTCCAACTCAATCATCAAGTTTGCAGACGACACAATTGTAGTGGGCTTGATTACCGACAATGACGAGACGGCCTACAGGGAAGAGGTGAGGGTACTCAGAGTGTGGTGTCAGGAAAACAACCTCTCACTCAACGTCAACAAAACAAAGGAGATGATCGTGGACTTCAGGAAACAGCAGAAACCCCCCTATCCACATCGTCGGGACAGTAGTCGAGAAGTTGACAAGTTTTAAGTTCCTCAGCGTACACTTCACAGACAAACTGAAATGGTCCACCACACAGACAGCATGGTGAGGAAGGTGCAACATCGCTTCTTAAACGAGGCTGAAGAAATTTTGCTTGTCACCCAAAACCCTCACAAACTTTTACAGATGCACAATCGAGAGCATCCGGTCAGGCTGTATCACTGCCTGGTACAGCAACTGCACCGCCCTCAACCACAAGGCTCTCCAGAGGGTGGTGCGGTCTGCCCAACGCGTCACCGGGGGCACACTGCCTTCCCTCCAGCACACCTACACCACCCAATGTCACTGGAAGGCCAAAAAGATCATCAAGGACAACAACCACCCGAGCCACTGCCTGTTCACCCTGCTATCATCCAGAATGCGAGGTCAGTACAGGTGCATCAAAGCTGGGACCAAGAGACTGAAAAACAGCTTCTATCTCAAGTCCATCAGACTGTTAAATATACAACACCAACATAAAGAGGCTGCTGCCAACATACAGACCCAAATCACTGGCAACTTGTGTGTGTGTGTGTGTGTGTGTGTGTGTGTGTGTGTGTGTGTGTGTGTGTGTGAGAGAGAGAGAAAAAGTGCATCTATGTGTGTGTGTGTGTGTGTGTGTGTGTGTGTGTGTGTGTGTGTGTGTGTGTGTTTGTGTGTGTGTGTGTGTGTGTGTGTGTGTGTGTGTGAGAGAGAGAGAGAGAAAAAGTGCATCTATGTGTGTGAGTGTGTGCATACCAGGATTAAGATTCTCCCCCACTCCGGTGGTGTATTGTCAGTAGTGACCAGACCCGACTCCTGCCTGCTCCAGAGACTCTATTACCATATAAACTGCATCCATGTAGCTACTGGATTGATTACATTGTGTGTGTGTGTGTGTGTGTGTGTGTGTGTGTGTGTGTGTGTGTGTGTGTGTGTGTGTGTGTGTGTGTGTGTGTGTGTGTGTGTGTGTGTGTGTGTGTGTGTGTGTGTGTGTGCAGATGATATTGTTATGGATTCCACACTCTGGATCTTATTGAAAGCAATCACAATCAATAGCCTCCCCGACGCAAATGTATATATGTGTGTGTGTGTGTGTGTGTGCGTGTGTGCGCGCGCGTTCGTGTGTGTGTGCGCGCGCGCGCGCGTGTGTGTGTTTGTTTCTAGGACCCACTCAGCCTCAGTCACAATGAGCTGTGAATGAATGTATTGTTGAAGCACTACTCAGATTTGACAGCTCTTACAGACTGACACACAGGGAAATCCATCATTGACTTGACAATCATAACCTTATTAGAGTATCATCCCAAAATACCTACAACACAGAGCCTTCAGACACTTTTCTAAGAGTGGACTGAGTACCACTAGGCCTGCATTATCACTGAGTAAAACACCAGTACCACTAGGCCTGCATTATCACTGAGTAAAACACCAGTACCACTAGGCATGCATTATCACTGAGTAAAACACCAGTACCACTAGACATGCATTATCACTGAGTAAAACACCAGTACCACTAGGCCTGCATTATCACTGAGTAAAACACCAGTACCACTGGGTCTGCATTATCACTGAGTAAAACACCAGTACCACTAGGCCTGCATTATCACTGAGTAAAACACCAGTACCACTAGGCCTGCATTATCACTGAGTAAAACACCAGGGGATTCCTAACCTAAAATAGACTACATGAAACATTCAAGTAACAGCTAGCTGGTTAACAGCTGCTGGTCTTTCCCAGCACTTTGAGAAACATCAGAGAAACAAGCATAGGTTGTATCCCAAACGTATGTCCCTAATTGCCCCCCATTCCCTACACAGTGCACTTCTTTTGATTCGAGCCCATAGGCTGTAGAGAATAGGGTGCCATGTTGGATGCTCATAATGTTGTTCCTCTTCACTGCCAGGAGACTTTAACATGCTGTATCACCAGCATCAACAAGCCTCCCTTACTGTAGGCCTCATTGGGCCAAGTGGAGAATAAGCCTCCTGTTGCGTTTATGTGTTTGTCTCTGTGATTGTGTGTGTGTGTGTTTGTCTGTGTGAGTGTGTGTGTGTTTATGTCTTTGTGTGTTTGTTTGTCTGAGTGAGTGTGTGTGTGTGTTTATGTGTTTGTCCCTGTGATTGTGTGTGTTTCTGTGATTGTGTGTGTGTTTGTCTGTGTGAGTGTGTGTGTGTGTGTTTGTCTTTGTGAGTGAGTGTGTGTGTCACTGTGATTTTGTGTGTGTGTGTTTGTTTGTCTGAGTGAGTGTGTGTGTGTTTATGTGTTTGTGTCTTTGTCTCTGTGTTTGTCTGTGTGAGTGTGTGTGTGTGTGTTTGTCTTTGTGAGTGAGTGTGTGTGTCACTGTGATTTTGTGTGTGTGTGTTTGTTTGTCTGAGTGAGTGTGTGTGTGTGTTTATGTGTTTGTGTCTTTGTCTCTGTGTTTGTCAGTGTGAGTGAGTGTGTGTGTGTGTTTGTGTGTTTGTTTGTCTGTATGAGTGAGTGTGTGTGTGTTTGTCTGTGTGAGTGTGTGTGTGTGTGTTTGTCAGTGTGAGTGAGTGTGTGTGTGTGTATGTGTTTGAGCTGAAAGGGATGTTTGCCCAGGGCTCCATACAAGCTACAACCGCCACATACACTTCAAACAAATAGCCAAACCCAAACATGTTTTCTGCTACTAAGATCAGTGAAATGAGGGCTAAACAGACAACGGAGTGAAGATCAACATTTTCAAATATTAAGCAAGTCCAGCAATGAAGAACGTGAAGTGGGGGGTTCTGGCAGGGGGGAGATTTTCGGCACAACACCGGAACAAAAAGTGAGCCGGAGAGGGGGGTGACCTGGGGGGCTCTGAGGTAGCCTACCAGAACGCATTTAAAAATATATACATATATACTTATACAATAAAGCATTGCATGCTTATCATCGCTTTGCATCCTGGCAAAGAGCAGTAGAGTAGAGAGAGGACTTGCAGAACTTGCACACATAGGAAATAGTTTTTGAAGCCTCTAGGGTCCTGGGAAAAAAATGGCCTTAATAAATGCATTTCATGCAATTCTACATCATTTTAGATGACTAGACGATAGCAGAATCTTTTTTAATACCTCACAAATGATCGAAATGACAGGCTACGTTGACACTGACAAACTGAGAATCTGAGATCAATAAAAATGAACTTAGTCCGGGTGTGTGGAGACACACCTGTACAATATGAGGAGGAAATGATAGTCCTGAAACAGCTGTCCAGTTTCACTGACTCACCGGCGATGGCCGATGCGCTAGTACCAAGAAGTACCATCTCTCTCTTGTTTTACTTTGTACAACAATTCTGTTCGCTCAATAGGTCTATTTGAAAGTTGATAACTTGGTATCCCACAGACAGATCAGTCTTCTCGTTTCAGATGGATCTGTGTCACAAGGCGTGTCTTTTGATTATGCTATATAGAATCCACAACTATAGAGAAAACAAAGAAACCAACAGCTGATCATCTGGGGCTAAATTACTGGTCTAGTTTTCATAATTATTTATTTCTGAACAAACAGCAGTGATTATATATCTTTGGTAAATGTATTTACATTCAACAGAGGTGCTGCAGCAGCACACCAAGCACCCTCCCCGCAGCTATGATTCAATAAGGAAATACATGATTATGTGCAACGCTGGAGAGATGAGAGTTGCAGGCCCATGTATATCAGAGCAGGGAGAGGAAGAGAGATAATAGAAAAGGAATCCCATTCCAATTCTGTGAGAGATACAGGCACACTCCTCCCTACCACAGCAATGTCCACGCGTTGGTCTATATCGGCTACAATGTTGCGCAAACCAGAAACCCCGGCCAGCGCAACACAAATCAATTCTTCGAATATCCAGCACGGTTTTCCCATTACGTTTTTTAGGGGGAAGCCAGGAGAATTACAAAGGCGTCATTTTGAATGAACTATGATTGATTTGATTAGAATTGTTACATTGCAAACAGGTAAAAATATGTTTCATGCCACCAGAGTTACCTGATCCTGGCAAATGGAACAAATTGAACAAAACAGTCCAAAACTTAGAGGTGCCGGATCCTGTTGAAATTAAGCACTGGATAGCTGGCAACAATGACAAGAGGCTGTCTTGTCGGAAATCGTAGGTGGCTGTTTTCAGCTCGTTGTATCTTGTTATTGATACCATGTGTTGTTTTTAGGTGTTTTGACTGATGTCATAACTATTCTAATAATTATGGCTAAAATTCGCTAGCTAGCTAACCAACAACTGTAACGATGTATTATATGTGCAAATGTATTTATGTTTTCAATAAACATTTGGAAACTAAATATAGTTTACATGTTGCCAACAATCTAAGCCAACCTGGTCTGTTTTGGCCCATAGTTGCGCGTTTTGTTGCTAACCAATCTATTACAATCTCTCTCAACGGGAGATGAAACCCAAGAGAGATAAAAGAAAGAGAAACTACTGAAGAACAACACAATGTCGAATGAGAGGAAAATAGAGGAGAGGAAAATAAAGGAGAGGAAAATAAAGGAGAGGAAAATAAAGGAGAGGAAAGGTTAAATCAGTAAGATACGTATAGATACGATCTATACTAAGTTCGATTTGATGCTAGAGGTAAAGTCCAACATGTTGTGGCTGATTTGATACTAGAGGTAAAGTCCAACATGTTGTGGCTGATTTGATGTTCTATAGTGAATAAACTCAGCATATGTTCAGAGGAGCCATCCTAGAAATGACTGATTCAGCCCCAGTCTCCTCCTAAAAAAAACATTTAACTGAGATCAGCTACACGGATGCAGACTCTCTGCTGTAAAGGGCAGGACTGATTATGAGCTGTACTGTGAACCAGTCTCTCTATTTGACGTCTGTTATTGGCATGGGAAACATATATGTGGAATAGATCATTAACAAAAGTCAACTGAAACAATCAAAAATGAATAGTAAACATTACACTCACAAAAGTTTCAAAGGAATAGAGACATCTTAAATGTCATATTATGTCTATGTACAGTTTTGTAACAATGTGCAAATAGTTGACATACAAAAGGGGAAATAAATAAACATAAATATATTTACAATGGTGTTTCTTCTCACAAATCTTGTTGCTGTAATGGCACACTGTGGTATTTCACCTAATAGATATGGGAGTTTATCAAAATTGGATATGTTTTAGAATAATTTTAGGGTCTGTGTAATCTGAGGGAAATATGTGTCTCTAATATGGTCATACATTTGGCAGGAGGTTAGGAAGTGCATCTCAGTTTCCACATCACTTTGTGGACAGTGTGCATATAGTCTGTCTTCTCTTGAGAGCCAGGTCTGCCTACGGCGGCCTTCTCAATAGCAAGGCTATGCTCACTGAGTCTGTACATAGTCAAGGGTTTCTTAATTTTGAGTCAGTCACAGTGGTCAGGTATTTTGCCACATTGTACTCTCTGGTAAGGGCCAGTCACAGTGGTCAGGTATTTTGCCACATTGTACTCTCTGGTAAGGGCCAGTCACAGTGGTCAGGTATTTTGCCACATTGTACTCTCTGGTAAGGGCCAGTCACAGTGGTCAGGTATTTTGCCACATTGTACTCTCTGGTAAGGGCCAGTCACAGTGGTCAGGTATTTTGCCACATTGTACTCTCTGGTAAGGGCCAGTCACAGTGGTCAGGTATTTTGCCACATTGTACTCTCTGGTAAGGGCCAGTCACAGTGGTCAGGTATTTTGCCACATTGTACTCTCTGGTAAGGGCCAAATAGCATTCTAGTTTGCTTTGTTTTTTTGGTTAATTCTTTCCAATGTGTCCTGGGGCTCTGTGGGGTCTGTTTGTGTTTGTGAACAGAGCCCCAGGACCAGCTTGCTTCGGGGACTCTTCTCTAGGTTCATCTCTCTGTAGGTGATGGCTTTGTTATGCAAGGTTTGGGAATCGCTTCCTTTTCGGTGGTTGTAGAATTTAACGTCTCTTTTCTGGATTTTGATCATTAGTGGGTATCGTCTTAATTCTGCTCTGCCTCCATTATTTGGTGTTTTAGGTTGTACACGGATGCAGACTCTCAATTTGGTGTTTGCTCCATTTTGTGAATTCTTGGTTGGTGAGCGGACCATAGACCTCACAACAATAATGAGCAATGGGTTCTATTACCGATTGAAGTATTTTTTAGCCAGATCCCAATTGGAATGTTGAATTGTATGTTCTTTTTGATGGCATAGAATGCCCTTCTATTGCAGATAGATTGTGGCTTCTATCAATGTAATTGTCTGCATCATTTCCAATCCCCCATATATATATATATATATATATTTATTGTTATTTTAAATATATTTTCCTTCATTATTGTTTCCCCCTAACCCTAACACCCCTCCCCTAATTGGAGTCTACTAATGAACAACAATACTTAGTCTTCCACTTCCAGATTATATGTACTATATACACTTCATGGACAGTATATTTTACAGTATTTATCTTTCGTTAGTTTTTAGTCCCATCCTTCAGCTACCCTCAACCCCTCTCATTTATCGCTGAAGACCAATTGGAATTCTAGCTGCCATATATTTTTCCACTGTGCTGTTTCAAAAAGTTCTGAATCTTTCTATTCTCATAGTTTCATAGTTTCTACAGATTGTAAATGAAAGATAAACACCTTTGCTAAGAGTATTATTATAGTATTGATAGATTGATTATGACTTTATTATTGACGGCCTACCCCAGCCAAATCCGAATGACGCTGGGCCAATTGTGCACCACCCTATGGGACTCCCAATCATGGCCGGTTGTGATACAGCATGGAATCGAACCAGGCTCTGTAGTGATGCCCCTAGCACTGAGATGTGGTGCCTTAGACCACTGTGCCACCTGGGGTCCCTAGTGACATCACTCTCTGGCAATGCCAAAACAAGTGATCTAGGGATTCTTTCTCTTGGCAGGTCAATCTGCAGAGCTGAATGGTTGTTTCCCCCATATCCTGAATATAACAGTTTATTGGTTGCCAGAATTTTGAATAATAATTTAAATGGAAAAACTCAAAGTTTTGAATCTAGCGCTGTTTTGTGTATCAGTTCATAAACCAGGTACCATGGAATCAGTACATTGAACTCCCAACTATTTATCATCCTTTATGGTGCAGCTGTCAATATTTTGGTCCTTAAATGAAACTGTTGTACTTTTTATTTACCACAATTTTCTTTAGACAATTTTGGTCTGTAATGCAGGGCCGACAGTTACGTTCCTTACCCCCCCTTCTGATAATCGTTCAGTTTGGGTGCAGTGAATTACTTTTTCAGATTAACTTTAGTGAAGTGAACTATATTCTTATTAATGGTAGCTTTAGTGTAGATGAACTTCTTCCATTTCTAGTCGAGTTTGCGAGTGTACAGTTATGTTCACTTTGGGGCCTGAAACTCCCCATCATTCAATTTGCAACAATTGTAAATTCACTAAGAAAATTCAGCCATAAATTAAAACCTCAATATATGGAGTCAACATACAAGTGTAAGTAAAAACAAATGTAAATCAGTTATAAATTGTGCTACTAATGACGGCACAAACACGTCTTGTAAAGGTAATGATGTTTTTGGTTGATTAGCTTTTGGAAATGGTAGAAATAAAACATTTTCCTTCTTCAGAAGTTCCAGCTAGGCAGGCTAACGTTATTAAGCTAATTCATTTGCTAGCTAACATACAGTAGACGTATATTAATAATTATATACAGTTGAAGTTGGAAGTTTACATACACCTTAGCCAAATACATTTAAACTCAGTTTTTCACAATTCCTGACATTTAATCCTCGTAAAAATTCCCTGTCTTAGGTTTGTTAGGATTACCACTTAAAGACTTTGAAATGTCAGAATAATAGTAGAGAGAATGATTTATTTCAGATTTGATTTCTTTCATCACATTCCCAGTGGGTCAGAAGTTTACATACACTCAATTAGTATTTCGTAGCATTGCCTTTAACTTGTTTAACTTGGGTCAAACTTGGTGAATTTTGGCTCAGTCGTCCTCAATTAGTATTTCCGTATCAGGTTTGTAGGCCTCCTTGCTCGCACGTGCTTTTTCAGTTCTGCCCACAAACTGTCTATAGGATTGAGGTCAGAGCTTTGTGATGGCCACTCCAATACCTTGACTTTGTTGTCCTTAAGCCATTTTGCCACAACTTTGGAAGTATGCTTGGGGTCACTGTTCATTAGGAAGACCCATTTGCGACCAAGCTTTAACATTTAACTGATGTCTTGCGATGTTGCTTCAATATATCCACATAATTTTCCTGCCTCATGATGCCATTTATTTTGTGAAGTGCACGAGTCCCCCCTGCAGCAAAGCTCCCCCACAAAATGATGCTGCCACCCCGTCACGCCCTGGTCAGGGTGTGGCATGGAGTTTTTGTATTGTGGTGTGTTTTGTCTTGGGGTTTTGGTGTGTATGTATTTGGGATTGTAGCTAGTGGGGTTATCTAGCAAAGTCTATGGCTGTCTGGAGTGGTTCTCAATCAGAGGCAGGTGCTTATCGTTGTCTCTGATTGTGAACCATATTTAGGCAGCCATATTCTTTGAGTTTGTCGTGGGTGATTGTCCTTAGTGTTGTTGTTCCTATTTCTTTATTTATTTACACCAGTATCGGCTGTTTCGGTTTTCATTACGTTCTTTGTTTTGTAGTGTATTGTATTGATTCGTGTTACGTTTGTTTGATTAAACATGGATCGCAATCTACACGCTGCGTTTTGGTCCGACTCTCCTTCACCACACCTAGAAAACCGTTACAGAATCACCCACCACCAACGGACCAAGCAGCGTGTTAACAGGCAGGAGCCACAGGAGAGGCAACAGAGGCAGCAGCAGCAGGAGCAGCAGCAGCAGCTGCAGTGGGAGAGGCTGCACCACCTGGAGAAATGGACATGGGAGGAAGACTGGACGGTAAAGGACCCTGGGCTCAGCCTGGAGAATATCGCCGCCCCAAGGAAGAACTGGAGGCGGCGAAAGCTGAGAGGCGCAGATATGAGGAGGCAGCACGGCGTAGCGGATGGAAGCCTGAGAATCAGCCCCAAAAATGTCTTGGGGGGGGGGGGGCTCAGGGAGAGTGTGGCAGAGTCAGGAGTCAGACCTGAGCCAACTCTCCCTGTTTATCGTGAGGAGCCAAGGAGGAGACCAGAACCAGAGCCGGTGTTGGAGGTGAGCGAAACAGAGACTGTGAAGGAGTTAATGGGGAAATTGGAGGAGAGAGAAATTAGGGAGTTGCTGTGTTGGTGCTTTTTGCATTGAATTCGCCCGACGGAACGTGTTGGGGATTTGATGGCACCTGGGTTAGCGCTCCATACTCGTCCTGAGGTGCGTGTTAGTCGGCTGGTGAAGTTGGTGCCAGCCTCACACACCAGGCCTCCTGTGCACATCCCTAGCCTTGCACGTCCTGTGCCAACACTGCTCTCAAGATCTCCAGTACGCCTTCACGGTCTAGCCCATCTTGTGCCACCTCCACACTCCAGTCCTCCGGTAGCAGCTCCCCGCACCAGGCTTCCTGTGCGTGTCCTCGATCCAGTACCACCAGTTCCAGCACCACGCACCAGGCCTTCAGTGCGCCTCGCCTGTTCAGCGCAGCCAGCGCTTTTCTCCTCTCCTGCGCTGCTGGAGTCTCCCGCCTATTTAGCGCAGCCAGAGCCTTTCTCCTCTACAGCGCTGCCGGAGCCTCCCGCCTGTTCAGCGCAGCCAGAGCCTTCCTCCTCTACAGCGCTGCCGGAGCCTTCCCGCCTGTTTAGCGCAGCCAGAGCCTTTGTCCTCTCCCGCGCTGCCGGAGTCTCCCGCCTGTTCAGCGCAGCCAGAGCTGCCAGCCTGCATGGAGAAGCCAGTGCTGCCAGCCTGCATGGAGAAGCCAGAGCTGCCAGCCTGCATGGAGCAGCCAGAGCTGTCAGTCCGCATGGAGCAGCCAGAGCTGTCAGTCTGCATGGAGAAGCCAGAGCTGTCAGTCTACATGGAGCAGCCAGAGCTGCCAGTCTGCATGAAGCAGCCAGAGCTGTCAGTCTGCATGGAGCAGCCAGAGCTGTCAGTCTGCATGGAGCAGCCAGAGCTGTCAGTCTGCATGGAGCAGCCAGAGCTTCCAGTCTGCATGAAGCAGCCAGAGCTGTCAGTCTGCATGGAGCAGCCAGAGCTGTCAGTCTGCATGGAGCAGCCAGAGCTGCCAGTCTGCATGAAGCAGCCAGTCTGCATGGAGCAGCCAGAGCTGTCAGTCTACATGGAGCAGCCAGAGCTGCCAGTCTGCATGAAGCAGCCAGAGCTGTCAGTCTGCATGGAGCAGCCAGAGCTGCCAGTCTGCAAGGAGCTGCCAGTCTGCATGGAGCTGCCAGTCTGCAAGGAGATGTCAGTCTGCAAGGAGCTGTCAGTCTGCAAGGAGCCGCCAGTCTGCCCAGCGCCGCCAGTCTGCCCAGCATCGCCAGTCTGCCCAGCGTCGCCAGTCTGCCCAGCGTCGCCAGTCTGCCCAGCGTCGCCAGTCTGCCCAGCGCCGCCAGTCTGCCCAGCGCCGCCAGTCTGCCCAGCGCCGCCAGTCTGCCCAGCGCCGCCAGTCTGCCCAGCGTCACCAGTCTGTCAGGATCAGTTAGATCCACCTGTCAGCCAGGATCCACCAGTCTGCCAGGATCCGCCAGAAGTGCCAGTCAGCCAGGATCCGCCAGAAGTGCCAGTCGGCCAGGATCCACCAGTCAGCCAGGATCCACCAGTCTGCCAGGATCCGCCAGAAGTGCCAGTGAGCCAGGATCCGCCAGAAGTGCCAGTGAGCCAGGATCCGCCAGAAGTGCCAGTCGGCCAGGATCTGCCAGTCGGCCAGGATCCGCCAGTCAGCCAGGATCCGCCAGTCAGCCAGGATTCGCCAGTCAGCCAGGATCCACCAGTCTGCCAGGATCTGCCAGAAGTGCCAGTCGGCCAGGATCTGCCAGTAGTGCCATTCGGCCAGGATCTGCCAGTCGGCCAGGATCTGCCAGTCAGCCAGGATTCGCCAGTCAGCCAGGATCCACCAGTCAGCCAGGATCCGCCAGGATCTGCCAGATCTGCTAGTCAGCCAGGATCCGCCAGTCAGCCAGGATCTGCCAGAACCACCAGCCAGCCAGGATCTGGTAGATCCATCAACCTGCCTGAGCTTCTTCTCACTCCTGAGCTTTCTCTCACTCCCGAGCTTTCTCTCACTCCCGAGCTTTCTCTCACTCCCGAGCTTTCTCTCACTCCCGAGCTTCCCCTCAGTCCCGAGCTGCCTCAGTCCCGAGCTGTCCTTCAGTCCCGATCTGCTCCTCAGTCCAGTGGGGTTCTGGGTGAGGACTACTAGGCCATGGTCGGCGGCGAGGGTGGTCTATCCAGGGACGCGAGGAGAGGGGACTAAGACATTGACTGAGTGGGTTCCACGTCCCGCGCCGGAGCCGCCACCATGGACAGACGCCCACCCGGACCCTCCCTATTGTTTTGAGGTGCGTTCGGGAGTCCGCACCTTGGGGGGGGGGGTTGTTTTTCTTCATGTATTGGGTCAGGCCAGGGTGTGGCATGGAGTTTTTGTATTGTGGTGTGTTTTGTCTTGGGGTTTTGGTGTGTATGTATTTGGGATTGTAGCTAGTGGGGTTATCTAGCAAAGTCTATGGCTGTCTGGAGTGGTTCTCAATCAGAGGCAGGTGCTTATCGTTGTCTCTGATTGGGAACCATATTTAGGCAGCCATATTCTTTGAGTTTGTCGTGGGTGATTGTCCTTAGTGTTGTTGTTCCTATTTCTTTATTTATTTACACCAGTATCGGCTGTTTCGGTTTTCATTACGTTCTTTGTTTTGTAGTGTATTGTATTGATTCGTGTTAAGTTTGTTTGATTAAACATGGATCGCAATCTACACGCTGCGTTTTGGTCCGACTCTCCTTCACCACACCTAGAAAACCGTTACACCCCCGTGCTTCACGGTTGGGATTGTGTTTTTTGGCTTGCAAGCGTCCCCCTTTTTCCTCCAAACTTAACGATGGTCATTATGGCCAAACAGTTCTATTTTTGTTTCATCAGACCAGAGGACATATCTCCAAAAAGTACAATCTTTGTCCCCATGTGCAGTTGCGAACCGTAATCTGGCTTTTGTATGGCGGTTTTGGAGCAGTGGCATCTTCCTAGTTGAGCGGCCTTTCAGGTTATGTCGATATAGGACTTGTTTTACTGTGGATATAGATACTTTTGTACCTGTTTCCTCCAGCATCTTCACAAGGTCCATTGCTGTTGTTCTGGGATTGATTTGCACTTTTCGCACCAAAGTACGTTCATTTCTAGGAGACAGAACGCGTCTCCTTCCTGAGTGGTATGACGGCTGCGTGGTCCCATGGTGTTTATACTTGCGTACTTGTATTTGTACAGATGAACGTGGTACCTTCAGATGTTTGGAAATTGCTCCCAAGGATGAACCAGACTCGTGGAGGTCTACCATTTTTTTTTCTGAGGTCTTGGCTGATTTCTTTTGATTTTACCATGATGTCAACCAAAGAGGCACTGAGTTTGAAGGTAGGCCTTGAAATACATCCACAGGTACACCTCCAATTGACTCAAATTAATGCAATTCACCTGTCAGAAGTTTCTAATGCCATGACATATTTTTCTGTAATTTTCCAAGCTGTTTAAATGCACAGTCATCTTAGTGTATGTAAACTTCTGACCCACTGGAATTGTGGTACAGTGAATTATAAGTGAAATCATCTGTCTGTAAACAATTGTTGGAAAAATGACTTGTTTCATGTACAAAGTATTTTTCCTAACCGACCTGCCAAAACTATAGTTTGTTAACAAGAAATGTGTGGAGTTTTTGAAAAACTAGTTTTAATGACTCCAACCGAAGTGTATCTAAACTTCCGACTTCAACTGTATTTAATGCAAGTAGACATGCAATCATAACTGATTGTAGCGCATATAAAGCACCCACGAGCTGCCGGTGGCTGAAAACACAATCATTGCGGGATGAACGAGTGACGAATTTCCGGGCAAGGATGGTCCATTTAAAACTCATCCCTTCCTCCCTCATCCCTGCAAGTCTATACTCGTCAGACGTCATGATTCGTCATCAGATGTGGCTCACAATATTTGGTAACGATAGTAGATGAAGTCAGAAGATTAATATGATTTTTTTCTATTCTTGAGCAGCGAGGTTATAGTGAGTTACAGATTCAGTATTCCCACTTTCCTTCTTCAGTTTTCACTCTCTTCTTCAGTTTTCACTCTCTTCTTCAGTTTTCACTCTCTTCTTCAGTTTTCACTCTCTTCTTCAGTTTTCACTCTCCTTGTTTTCACTCTCCTTGTTTTCACTCTCTTCTTCAGTTTTCACTCTCTTCTTCAGTTTTCACTCTCCTTGTTTTCACTCTCCTTGTTTTCACTCTCTTCTTCAGTTTTCACTCTCCTCTGTCTGCTACATATTTTGTCCTTGTTGTGTATCCACAGCTTTCTCTCACTCTGAGCCTGAGTTGTGCCCTAACGTGGCAGTTAGCTAACATAAATACACACATAGAGACACACACTCATATACAGACACAAACACACACATTAACAGAGATGGATGCTTCTCTATGGAAGTTGTTTATTCTTTGTACTGTGTCATTGCGCAATAATGAGTTTCACTAACGCGATCAGAATATTGCCTGGCAGTAAATATAGCTAAATATAGGATAATTGTGTGTGTATGTGTGTGTGTGTGTGTGTGTGTGGACGTGTTTAACTATACTTGTGGGGACCAGACCTGTGGAAATTTTTGGGGTCCCCACAAGGTCAAATGCATTTTCTAGGGTGTTTAGGGTTAAGGTTAGAATTAGGTTAGGAGCTAGGTTTAGGTTTAGGGTTAGGTTTAAGGTTAAGGTTAGGTTTTTGGGTTAAGGTTAGGGTTAGTGTTCGGCTTAGGGTTAAGTTCAGGTTTAGGGTTAGGTTTAGGGTTATGGGTTAGGGAAAATATGATTTTGAATGGGAGTGGATTAGGGTTAGGGTTAGCTTGTCCCAGGTTGGCTGTGTGTGTGTGTGCGTGAGCATGTGTGTGTCTGTCGAAGAAAGAATTCGTGTTAATTAGTCAACTTTCAGCTCCCTATTTCTCTAATTGGTCACAACATATCTCTGCTTCCTCCAGCTGGTGGCTGTATGAGAGAATAGAGGGAAGGAGGAAGAGGAAGAGAGGGATTGGTGAAGGAAGAGAAATGAATGTGTGTGGGGTGCATTGATTCATCATCAGAATTCTGGTTACCCCCAGGGGAGGTGTGTGTGTGTGTGTGTGTGTGTGTGAACATATAGACTGAGGAATTATACGTGAGTAATGGAGAGAGGAAACAGACGGGGATGAAAGAGAGAACGAAGAGAGAGATGGAATGAAGGATAAGAGAAGAAACAGAGGAAGAAGATAAGAATGACTCAGCAGTGAGAGGAAATGGAGGAGGATGGAAGTGAAAGGACAGATGAGAGAGGAGTGAGAGTAAACTATTCCACAGAAGAAAATAACATGGGGAGTTGATAGTTTAGAGAAGACGGGTTGATAGTGTAGGGATAACAGGGGTTGATAGTGTAGGGATAACAGGGGTTGATAGTGTAGGGAGAACAGGGGTTGATAGTGTAGAGAAGACAGGGGTTGATAGTGTAGAGAAGACAGGGGTTGATAGTGTAGAGAAGACAGGGGTTGATAGTGTAGAGAAGACAGGGGTTGATAGTGTAGAGAAGACAGGGGTTGATAGTGTAGAGAAGACAGGGGTTGGTAGTTTAGAGAAGACATGGCTTGATAGTGTAGAGAAGACAGGGGTTGATAGTGTAGAGAAGACATGGGTTGATAGTGTAGGGAGAACAGGGGTTGATAGTGTAGGGAGAACAGGGGTTGATAGTGTAGGGAGAACAGGGGTTGATAGTGTAGGGAGAACAGGGGTTGATAGTGTAGGGAGAACAGGGGTTGATAGTGTAGAGAAGACAGGGGTTGATAGTGTAGGGAGAACAGGGGTTGATAGTGTAGAGAAGACAGGGGTTGGTAGTGTAGAGAAGACATGGGTTGATAGTGTAGAGAAGACATGGCTTGGTAGTGTAGAGAAGACATGGCTTGGTAGTTTAGAGAAGACATGGCTTGGTAGTTTAGAGAAGACAGGGGTTGATAGTGTAGAGAAGACAGGGGTTGATAGTGTAGAGAAGACATGGGTTGATAGTGTAGGGAGAACAGGGGTTGATAGTGTAGGGAGAACAGGGGTTGATAGTGTAGAGAAGACAGGGGTTGATAGTGTAGAGAAGACAGGGGTTGATAGTGTAGGGAGAACAGGGGTTGATAGTGTAGGGAGAACAGGGGTTGATAGTGTATAGAAGACAGGGGTTGATAGTGTAGGGAGAACAGGGGTTGATAGTGTAGGGAGAACAGGGGTTGATAGTGTAGAGAAGACAGGGGTTGATAGTGTAGAGAAGACAGGGGTTGATAGTGTAGAGAAGACAGGGGTTGATAGTGTAGAGAAGACAGGGGTTGATAGTGTAGAGAAGACAGGGGTTGATAGTGTAGAGAAGACAGGGGTTGATAGTGTAGAGAAGACAGGGGTTGATAGTGTAGAGAGAACAGGGGTTGATAGTGTAGAGAAGACAGGGGTTGATAGTGTAGGGAGAACAGGGGTTGATAGTGTAGGGAGAACAGGGGTTGATAGTGTAGAGAAGACAGGGGTTGATAGTGTAGAGAAGACAGGGGTTGATAGTGTAGGGAGAACAGGGGTTGATAGTGTAGAGAAGACAGGGGTTGATAGTGTAGAGAAGACAGGGGTTGATAGTGTAGAGAGAACAGGGTTGATAGTGTAGAGAAGACAGGGGTTGATAGTGTAGAGAAGACAGGGGTTGATAGTGTAGGGAGAACAGGGGTTGATAGTGTAGGGAGAACAGGGGTTGATAGTGTAGAGAAGACAGGGGTTGATAGTGTAGAGAAGACAGGGGTTGATAGTGTAGAGAGAACAGGGGTTGATAGTGTAGGGAGAACAGGGGTTGATAGTGTAGGGAGAACAGGGGTTGATAGTGTAGAGAAGACAGGGGTTGATAGTGTAGAGAAGACAGGGGTTGATAGTGTAGAGAAGACAGGGGTTGGTAGTGTAGAGAAGACAGGGGTTGATAGTGTAGAGAAGACATGGCTTGGTAGTGTAGAGAAGACATGGCTTGGTAGTTTAGAGAAGACATGGCTTGGTAGTTTAGAGAAGACATGGCTTGGTAGTTTAGAGAAGACAGGGGTTGATAGTGTAGAGAAGACAGGGGTTGATAGTGTAGGGAGAACAGGGGTTGATAGTGTAGAGAAGACATGGGTTGATAGTGTAGGGAGAACAGGGGTTGATAGTGTAGGGAGAACAGGGGTTGATAGTGTAGAGAAGACAGGGGTTGATAGTGTAGAGAAGACAGGGGTTGATAGTGTAGGGAGAACAGGGGTTGATAGTGTAGGGAGAACAGGGGTTGATAGTGTATAGAAGACAGGGGTTGATAGTGTAGGGAGAACAGGGGTTGATAGTGTAGAGAAGACAGGGGTTGATAGTGTAGAGAAGACAGGGGTTGATAGTGTAGAGAAGACAGGGGTTGATAGTGTAGAGAAGACAGGGGTTGATAGTGTAGAGAAGACAGGGGTTGATAGTGTAGAGAAGACAGGGGTTGATAGTGTAGAGAAGACAGGGGTTGATAGTGTAGAGAAGACAGGGGTTGATAGTGTAGAGAAGACAGGGGTTGATAGTGTAGAGAGAACAGGGGTTGATAGTGTAGGGAGAACAGGGGTTGATAGTGTAGAGAAGACAGGGGTTGATAGTGTAGAGAAGACAGGGGTTGATAGTGTAGGGAGAACAGGGGTTGATAGTGTAGAGAAGACAGGGGTTGATAGTGTAGAGAAGACAGGGGTTGATAGTGTAGAGAGAACAGGGGTTGATAGTGTAGAGAGAACAGGGGTTGATAGTGTAGAGAGAACAGGGGTTGATAGTGTAGAGAAGACAGGGGTTGATAGTTTAGGGAGAACAGGGGTTGATAGTGTAGGGAGAACAGGGGTTGATAGTGTAGAGAAGACAGGGGTTGATAGTGTAGAGAAGACAGGGGTTGATAGTGTAGAGAGAACAGGGGTTGATAGTGTAGGGAGAACAGGGGTTGATAGTGTAGGGAGAACAGGGGTTGATAGTGTAGAGAAGACAGGGGTTGATAGTGTAGAGAAGACAGGGGTTGATAGTGTAGAGAAGACAGGGGTTGATAGTGTAGAGAAGACATGGCTTGGTAGTTTAGAGAAGACAGGGGTTGATAGTGTAGAGAGAACAGGGGTTGATAGTGTAGAGAGAACAGGGGTTTGATAGTGTAGAGAGAACAGGGGTTGATAGTGTAGGGAGAACAGGGGTTGATAGTGTAGGGAGAACAGGGGTTGATAGTGTAGAGAGAACAGGGGTTGATAGTGTAGAGAAGACAGGGGTTGATAGTGTAGAGAAGACATGGGTTGATAGTGTAGAGAAGACAGGGGTTGATAGTGTAGGGAGTACAGGGGTTGATAGTGTAGAGAAGACAGGGGTTGATAGTGTAGAGAAGACAGGGGTTGATAGTGTAGAGAAGACAGGGGTTGATAGTGTAGAGAAGACAGGGGTTGATAGTGTAGAGAAGACAGGGGTTGATAGTGTAGAGAAGACAGGGGTTGATAGTGTAGAGAGAACAGGGGTTGATAGTGTAGAGAAGACAGGGGTTGATAGTGTAGGGAGAACAGGGGTTGATAGTGTAGAGAAGACAGGGGTTGATAGTGTAGAGAAGACAGGGGTTGGTAGTGTAGAGAAGACATGGGTTGATAGTGTAGAGAAGACATGGGTTGATAGTGTAGAGAAGACATGGCTTGGTAGTTTAGAGAAGACATGGGTTGATAGTGTAGAGAAGACATGGGTTGATAGTGTAGAGAAGACATGGCTTGGTAGTTTAGAGAAGACAGGGGTTGGTAGTGTAGAGAAGACATGGCTTGGTAGTTTAGAGAAGACGGGTTGATAGTGTAGAGAAGACAGGGGTTGATAGTGTAGGGAGAACAGGGGTTGATAGTGTAGAGAGAACAGGGGTTGATAGTGTAGGGAGAACAGGGGTTGATAGTGTAGAGAAGACATGGCTTGGTAGTTTAGAGAAGACAGGGGTGATAGTGTAGAGAGAACAGGGGTTGATAGTGTAGAGAGAACAGGGGTTGATAGTGTAGAGAGAACAGGGGTTGATAGTGTAGGGAGAACAGGGGTTGATAGTGTAGGAGAACAGGGGTTGATAGTGTAGAGAGAACAGGGGTTGATAGTGTAGAGAAGACAGGGGGTTGATAGTGTAGAGAAGACATGGCTTGGTAGTTTAGAGAAGACATGGCTTGGTAGTTTAGAGAAGACAGGGGTTGATAGTGTAGAGAAGACAGGGGTTGATAGTGTAGGGAGAACAGGGGTTGATAGTGTAGAGAAGACATGGGTTGATAGTGTAGGGAGAACAGGGGTTGATAGTGTAGGGAGAACAGGGGTTGATAGTGTAGAGAAGACAGGGTTGATAGTGTAGAGAAGACAGGGGTTGATAGTGTAGGGAGAACAGGGGTTGATAGTGTAGGGAGAACAGGGGTTGATAGTGTAGGGAGAACAGGGGTTGATAGTGTAGAGAAGACAGGGGTTGATAGTGTAGAGGAAGACAGGGGTTGATAGTGTAGAGAAGACAGGGTTGATAGTGTAGAGAAGACAGGGGTTGATAGTGTAGAGAAGACAGGGGTTGATAGTGTAAGAGAAGACAGGGTTGATAGTGTAGAGAAGACAGGGTTGATAGTGTAGAGAAGACAGGGGTTGATAGTGTAGAGAGAACAGGGGTTGATAGTGTAGAGAGAACAGGGGTTGATAGTGTAGAGAGAACAGGGGTTGATAGTGTAGAGAGAACAGGGGTTGATAGTGTAGGGAGAACAGGGGTTGATAGTGTAGGGAGAACAGGGGTTGATAGTGTAGAGAGAACAGGGGTTGATAGTGTAGAGAAGACAGGGGTTGATAGTGTAGAGAAGACATGGGTTGATAGTGTAGAGAAGACAGGGGTTGATAGTGTAGGGAGAACAGGGGTTGATAGTGTAGGGAGAACAGGGGTTGATAGTGTAGGGAGAACAGGGGTTGATAGTGTAGAGAAGACAGGGGTTGATAGTGTAGAGAAGACAGGGGTTGGTAGTGTAGAGAAGACATGGCTTGGTAGTTTAGAGAAGACAGGGGTTGGTAGTGTAGAGAAGACATGGCTTGGTAGTTTAGAGAAGACAGGGGTTGATAGTGTAGAGAAGACAGGGGTTGATAGTGTAGAGAAGACAGGGGTTGATAGTGTAGGGAGAACAGGGGTTGATAGTGTAGAGAAGACATGGGTTGATAGTGTAGGGAGAACAGGGGTTGATAGTGTAGGGAGAACAGGGGTTGATAGTGTAGAGAGACAGGGGTTGATAGTGTAGAGAAGACAGGGGTTGATAGTGTAGGGAGAACAGGGGTTGATAGTGTAGGGAGAACAGGGGTTGATAGTGTAGGGAGAACAGGGGTTTGATAGTGTAGAGAAGACAGGGGTTGATAGTTAGAGAAGAACAGGGGTTGATAGTGTAGAGAAGACAGGGGTTTGATAGTGTAGAGAAGACAGGGGTTGATAGTGTAGAGAAGACAGGGGTTGATAGTGTAGAGAAGACAGGGGTTGATAGTGTAGAGAGAACAGGGGTTGATAGTGTTAGAGAAGAACAGGGGTTGATAGTGTAGGGAAACAGGGGTTGATAGTGTAGGGAGAACAGGGGTTGATAGTGTAGAGAAGAACAGGGGTTGATAGTGTAGGAGAACCAGGGGTTGATAGTGTAGAGAGACAGGGGTTGATAGTGTAGAGAAGACCAGGGTTGGTAGTGTAGAGAAGACATGGGTTGGTAGTGTAGAGAAGATATGGCTTGGTAGTTTAGAAAGACAGGGGTTGGTAGTGTAGAGAAGACATGGCTTGGTAGTTTAGAGAAGACGGGTTGATAGTGTAGAGAAGACAGGGGTTGATAGTGTAGGGAGAACAGGGGTTGATAGTGTAGGGAGAACAGGGGTTGTAGTGTAAGGGAGAACAGGGGTTGATAGTGTAGGAGAAGACATGGCTTGGTAGTTTAGAGAGACAGGGGTTGATAGTGTAGAGAGAACAGGGGTTGATAGTGTAGAGAGAACAGGGGTTGATAGTGTAGAGAGAACAGGGGTTGATAGTGTAGGGAGAACAGGGGTTGATAGTGTAGGGAGAACAGGGGTTGATAGTGTAGAGAAGACAGGGGTGATGTGTAGGTAGAACAGGGGTTGATAGTGTAGGGAGAACAGGGGTTGATAGTGTAGGGAGAACAGGGGTTGATAGTGTAGAGAAGACAGGGGTTGATAGTGTAGGGAAGACATGGCCTTGGTAGTGTAGAGAAGACAGGGGTTGATAGTGTAGAGAGAACAGGGGTTGATAGTGTAGGGAGAACAGGGGTTGATAGTGTAGGGAGAACAGGGGTTGATAGTGTAGAGAAGACAGGGGTTGATAGTGTAGGGAGAACAGGGGTTGATAGTGTAGAGAAGACAGGGGTTGATAGTGTACGGGATGACAGGGGTTGATAGTGTAGGGATAACAGGGGTTGATAGTGTAGGGAGAACAGGGGTTGATAGTGTAGGGAGAACAGGGGTTGATAGTGTAGGGAGAACAGGGGTTGATAGTGTAGGGAGAACAGGGGTTGATAGTGTAGAGAAGACAGGGTTGATAGTGTAGGGAGAACAGGGGTTGATAGTGTAGAGAAGACAGGGGTTGATAGTGTAGAGAAGACAGGGGTTGGTAGTGTAGAGAAGACATGGGGTTGGTAGTGTAGAGAAGACATGGCTTGGTAGTTTAGAGAAGACAGGGGTTGTAGTGTAGAGAAGACATGGCTTGGTAGTTTAGAGAAGACGGGTTGATAGTGTAGAGAAGACAGGGGTTGATAGTGTAGGGAGAACAGGGGTTGATAGTGTAGGGAGAACAGGGGTTGATAGTGTAGGGAGAACAGGGGTTGATAGTGTAGAGAAGACATGGCTTGGTAGTTTAGAGAGACAGGGGTTGATAGTGTAGAGAGAACAGGGGTTGATAGTGTAGAGAGAACAGGGGTTGATAGTGTAGGGAGAACAGGGGTTGATAGTGTAGGAGAACAGGGGTTGATAGTGTAGGGAGAACAGGGGTTGATAGTGTAGAGAAGACAGGGGTTGATAGTGTAGGGAGAACAGGGGTTGATAGTGTAGGGAGAACAGGGGTTGATAGTGTAGGGAGAACAGGGGTTGATAGTGTAGGGAGAACAGGGGTTGATAGTGTAGGGAGAACAGGGGTTGATAGTGTAGGAAGACAGGGGTTTTGATAGTGTAGGGAAAGACATGGCTTGGTAGTGTAGAGAAGACAGGGGTTGATAGTGTAGAGAGAACAGGGGGTTGATAGTGTAGGGAGAACAGGGGTTGATAGTGTAGGGAGAACAGGGGTTGATAGTGTAGAGAAGGACAGGGGTTGATAGTGTAGGGAGAACAGGGTTGATAGTGTAGAGAAGACAGGGGTTGATAGTGTAGGGATGACAGGGGTTGATAGTGTAGGGATAACAGGGGTTGATAGTGGTAGGGAGAACAGGGGTTGATAGTGTAGGGAGAACAGGGGTTTGATAGTGTAGGGAGAACAGGGGTTGATAGTGTAGAGAAGACAGGGGTTGATAGTGTAGGGAGAAACAGGGGTTGATAGTGTAGAGAAGACAGGGGTTGATAGTGTAAGAGAATGACAGGGGTTGATAGTGTAGAGAAGACATGGCTTGGTAGTTAGAGAATACAGGGGTTGGTAGTGTAGAGAAGACATGGCTTGGTAGTTTAGAGAAGACAGGGGTTGATAGTGTAGGGAGACAGGGGTTGATAGTGTAGAGAAGACATGGTTGATAGTGTAGGGAGAAACAGGGGTTTGATAGTGTAGGGAGAACAGGGGTTGATAGTGGTAGAGAGACAGGGGTTGATAGTGTAGAGAAGACAGGGGTTGATAGTGTAGAGAAGACAGGGGTTGATAGTGTAGGGAGAACAGGGGTTGATAGTGTAGGGGAGAACAGGGGTTGATAGTGTAGAGAAGACAGGGGTTGATAGTGTAGGGAGAACAGGGGTTGATAGTGTAGAGAAGACAGGGGGTTGATAGTGTAGAGAAGACAGGGTTGGTAGTTTAGAGAAGACAGGGGTTGATAGTGTAGAGAGAACAGGGGTTGATAGTGTAGAGGAGAACAGGGGTTGATAGTGTAGAGAGAACAGGGGTTGATAGTGTAGGGAGAACAGGGGTTGATAGTGTAGGGAGAACAGGGGTTGATAGTGTAGAGAAGACAGGGGTTGATAGTGTAGGGAGAACAGGGGTTGATAGTGTAGGGAGAACAGGGGTTGATAGTGTAGGGAGAACAGGGGTTGATAGTGTAGGGAGAACAGGGGTTGATAGTGTAGAGAAGACAGGGGTTGATAGTGTAGGGAAGACAGGGGTTGGTAGTGTAGAGAAGACAGGGGTTGATAGTGTAGAGAGAACAGGGGTTGATAGTGTAGGGAGAACAGGGGTTGATAGTGTAGGGAGAACAGGGGTTGATAGTGTAGAGAAGACAGGGGTTGATAGTGTAGGGAGAACAGGGGTTGATAGTGTAGAGAAGACAGGGGTTGATAGTGTAGGGATGACAGGGGTTGATAGTGTAGGGATAACAGGGGTTGATAGTGTAGGGAGAACAGGGGTTGATAGTGTAGGGAGAACAGGGGTTGATAGTGTAGGGAGAACAGGGGTTGATAGTGTAGAGAAGACAGGGGTTGATAGTGTAGGGAGAACAGGGGTTGATAGTGTAGAGAAGACAGGGGTGTGATAGTGTAGAGAAGACAGGGGTTGGTAGTGTAGAGAAGACATGGGTTGGTAGTGTAGAGAAGCCATGGCTGTTAGTTTTAGAGAAGACAGGGGTTGGTAGTGTAGAGAAGAACATGGCTTGGTAGTTTAGAGAAGACGGGTTGATAGTGTAGAGAAGACAGGGGTTGATAGTGTAGGGAGAACAGGGGTTGATAGTGTAGAGAGAACAGAGGGTTGATAGTGTAGGGAGAACAGGGGTTGATAGTGTAGAGAAGACATGGCTTGGTAGTGTTTAGAGAAGACAGGGGTTGATAGTGTAGAGGAGAACAGGGGTTGATAGTGTAGAGAGAACAGGGGTTGATAGTGTAGGGAGAACAGGGGTTGATAGTGTAGGGAGAACAGGGGTTGATAGTGTAGGGAGAACAGGGGTTGATAGTGTAGAGAAGACAGGGGTTGATAGTGTAGGGAGAACAGGGGTTGATAGTGTAGGGAGAACAGGGGTTGATAGTGTAGGGAGAACAGGGGTTGATAGTGTAGGGAGAACAGGGGTTGATAGTGTAGGGAGAACAGGGGTTGATAGTGTAGAGAAGACAGGGGTTGATAGTGTAGGGAAGACATGGCTTGGTAGTGTAGAGAAGACAGGGGTTGATAGTGTAGAGAGAACAGGGGTTGATAGTGTAGGGAGAACAGGGGTTGATAGTGTAGGGAGAACAGGGGTTGATAGTGTAGAGAAGACAGGGGTTGATAGTGTAGGGAGAACAGGGGTTGATAGTGTAGAGAAGACAGGGGTTGATAGTGTAGGGATGACAGGGGTTGATAGTGTAGGGAGAACAGGGGTTGATAGTGTAGGGAGAACAGGGGTTGATAGTGTAGGGAGAACAGGGGTTGATAGTGTAGGGAGAACAGGGGTTGATAGTGTAGAGAAGACAGGGGTTGATAGTGTAGGGAGAACAGGGGTTGATAGTGTAGAGAAGACAGGGGTTGATAGTGTAAGACAGGGGTTGATAGTGTAGAGAAGACAGGGGTTGATAGTGTAGAGAAGACAGGGATTGGTAGTGTAGAGAAGACAGGGGTTGGTAGTGTAGAGAAGACAGGGGTTGATAGTGTAGAGAAGACAGGGGTTGATAGTGTAGAGAAGACAGGGGTTGATAGTGTAGGGAGAACAGGGGTTGATAGTGTAGAGAAGACAGGGGTTGATAGTGTAGGGAGAACAGGGGTTGATAGTGTAGGGAGAACAGGGGTTGATAGTGTAGAGAAGACAGGGGTTGATAGTGTAGAGAAGACAGGGGTTGATAGTGTAGGGAGAACAGGGGTTGATAGTGTAGGGAGAACAGGGGTTGATAGTGTAGGGAGAACAGGGGTTGATAGTGTAGAGAAGACAGGGGTTGATAGTGTAGGGAGAACAGGGGTTGATAGTGTAGAGAAGACAGGGGTTGATAGTGTAGAGAAGACAGGGGTTGATAGTGTAGAGAAGACCTGGGTTGATAGTGTAGAGAAGGAACATGGCTTGGTAGTGTAGAGAAGACATGGCTTGGTAGTTTAGAGAAGACATGGCTTGGTAAGTTTAGAGAAGACAGGGGTTGATAGTGTAGAGAAGACAGGGGTTGATAGTGTAGGGAGAACAGGGTTGGATATGTGTAGAGAAGACATGGGTTGATAGTTGTAGGGAGAACAGGGGTTGATAGTGTAGGGAGAACCGGGGTTGATAGTGTAGAGAAGACAGGGGTTGATAGTGTAGAGAAGACAGGGGTTGATAGTGTAGGAGAACAGGGGTTGATAGTGTAGGGAGAACAGGGGTTGATAGTGTAGGGAGAACAGGGGGTTGATAGTGTAGAGAAGACAGGGGTTGATAGTGTAGGGAGAACAGGGGTTTGATAGTGTAGGGAGAACAGGGGTTGATAGTGTAGAGAAGACAGGGGTTGATAGTGTAGAGAAGACAGGGGTTGATAGGTGTAGAGAAGACAGGGGTTGATAGTGTAGAGAAGACAGGGGTTGATAGTGTAGAGAAGACAGGGGTTGATAGTGTAGAGAAGACAGGGGTTGATAGTGTAGAGAAGACAGGGGTTGATAGTGTAGAGAGAACAGGGGTTGATAGTGTAGGGAGAACAGGGGTTGATAGTGTAGGGAGAACAGGGGTTGATAGTGTAGAGAAGACAGGGGTTGATAGTGTAGAGAAGACAGGGGTTGATAGTGTAGGGAGAACAGGGGTTGATAGTGTAGAGAAGACAGGGGTTGATAGTGTAGAGAAGACAGGGGTTGATAGTGTAGAGAAGACAGGGGTTGATAGTGTAGAGAGAACAGGGGTTGATAGTGTAGAGAAGACAGGGGTTGATAGTGTAGAGAAGACAGGGGTTGATAGTGTAGGGAGAACAGGGGTTGATAGTGTAGGGAGAACAGGGGTTGATAGTGTAGAGAAGACAGGGGTTGATAGTGTAGAGAAGACAGGGGTTGATAGTGTAGAGAAGACAGGGGTTGATAGTGTAGAGAGAACAGGGGTTGATAGTGTAGAGAAGACAGGGGTTGATAGTGTAGGGAGAACAGGGGTTGATAGTGTAGGGAGAACAGGGGTTGATAGTGTAGAGAAGACAGGGGTTGATAGTGTAGGGAGAACAGGGGTTGATAGTGTAGAGAAGACAGGGGTTGATAGTGTAGAGAAGACAGGGGTTGATAGTGTAGAGAGAACAGGGGTTGATAGTGTAGAGAGAACAGGGGTTGATAGTGTAGAGAGAACAGGGGTTGATAGTGTAGAGAGAACAGGGGTTGATAGTGTAGGGAGAACAGGGGTTGATAGTGTAGGGAGAACAGGGGTTGATAGTGTAGAGAGAACAGGGGTTGATAGTGTAGAGAAGACAGGGGTTGATAGTGTAGAGAAGACAGGGGTTGATAGTGTAGAGAAGACATGGGTTGATAGTGTAGAGAAGACAGGGGTTGATAGTGTAGGGAGAACAGGGGTTGATAGTGTAGGGAGAACAGGGGTTGATAGTGTAGGGAGAACAGGGGTTGATAGTGTAGAGAAGACAGGGGTTGATAGTGTAGAGAAGACAGGGGTTGATAGTGTAGAGAAGACAGGGGTTGATAGTGTAGAGAAGACAGGGGTTGATAGTGTAGAGAAGACAGGGGTTGATAGTGTAGAGAGAACAGGGGTTGATAGTGTAGAGAGAACAGGGGTTGATAGTGTAGAGAAGACAGGGGTTGATAGTGTAGGGAGAACAGGGGTTGATAGTGTAGAGAAGACAGGGGTTGATAGTGTAGGAAGACAGGGGTTGATAGTGTAGAGAAGACAGGGGTTGATAGTGTAGGGAGAACAGGGGTTGATAGTGTAGGGAGAACAGGGGTTGATAGTGTAGAGAAGACATGGCTTGGTAGTTTAGAGAAGACAGGGGTTGATAGTGTAGGGAGAACAGGGGTTGATAGTGTAGAGAGAACAGGGGTTGATAGTGTAGGGAGAACAGGGGTTGATAGTGTAGGGAGAACAGGGGTTGATAGTGTAGAGAGAACAGGGGTTGATAGTGTAGAGAAGACAGGGGTTGATAGTGTAGAGAAGACAGGGGTTGATAGTGTAGAGAAGACAGGGGTTGATAGTGTAGGGAGAACAGGGGTTGATAGTGTAGGGAGAACAGGGGTTGATAGTGTAGGGAGAACAGGGGTTGATAGTGTAGAGAAGACAGGGGTTGATAGTGTAGAGAAGACAGGGGTTGATAGTGTAGAGAAGACAGGGTTGATAGTGTAGAGAAGACAGGGGTTGATAGTTTAGAGAAGACAGGGGTTGGTAGTGTAGAGAAGACATGGCTTGGTAGTGTAGAGAAGACAGGGGTTGATAGTGTAGAGAAGACAGGGGTTGATAGTGTAGAGAAGACAGGGGTTGATAGTGTAGAGAAGACAGGGGTTGATAGTGTAGGGAGAACAGGGGTTGATAGTGTAGAGACTGTCTCTTATACACATCTAGATGTGTATAAGAGACAGGGTTGATAGTGTAGGGAGAACAGGGGTTGATAGTGTAGGGAGAACAGGGGTTGATAGTGTAGAGAAGACAGGGGTTGATAGTGTAGAGAAGACAGGGGTTGATAGTGTAGGGAGAACAGGGGTTGATAGTGTAGGAGAACAGGGGTTGATAGTGTAGGGAGAACAGGGGTTGATAGTGTAGGAGAACAGGGGTTGATAGTGTAGAGAAGACAGGGGTTGATAGTGTAGAGAAGACAGGGGTTGATAGTGTAGAGAAGACAGGGGTTGATAGTGTAGAGAAGACAGGGGTTGATAGTGTAGAGAGAACAGGGGTTGATAGTGTAGAGAGAACAGGGGTTGATAGTGTAGGGAGAACAGGGGTTGATAGTGTAGAGAAGACATGGGTTGATAGTTTAGAGAAGACAGGGGTTGATAGTGTAGAGAGAACAGGGGTTGATAGTGTAGAGAGAACAGGGGTTGATAGTGTAGAGAGAACAGGGGTTGATAGTGTAGGGAGAACAGGGGTTGATAGTGTAGGGAGAACAGGGGTTGATAGTGTAGAGAGAACAGGGGTTGATAGTGTAGAGAAGACAGGGGTTGATAGTGTAGAGAAGACAGGGGTTGATAGTGTAGAGAAGACAGGGGTTGATAGTGTAGGGAGAACAGGGGTTGATAGTGTAGGGAGAACAGGGGTTGATAGTGTAGGGAGAACAGGGGTTGATAGTGTAGAGAAGACAGGGGTTGATAGTGTAGAGAAGACAGGGGTTGATAGTGTAGAGAAGACAGGGGTTGATAGTGTAGAGAAGACAGGGCTTGGTAGTGTAGAGAAGACAGGGGTTGATAGTGTAGAGAAGACAGGGGTTGATAGTGTAGAGAAGACAGGGGTTGATAGTGTAGAGAAGACAGGGGTTGATAGTGTAGAGAAGACAGGGGTTGATAGTGTAGAGAAGACAGGGGTTGATAGTGTAGGGAGAACAGGGGTTGATAGTGTAGAGAAGACAGGGGTTGATAGTGTAGGGAGAACAGGGGTTGATAGTGTAGAGAAGACAGGGGTTGATAGTGTAGAGAAGACAGGGGTTGATAGTGTAGGGAGAACAGGGGTTGATAGTGTAGGGAGAACAGGGGTTGATAGTGTAGAGAGAACAGGGGTTGATAGTGTAGAGAAGACAGGGGTTGATAGTGTAGAGAAGACAGGGGTTGATAGTGTAGAGAAGACAGGGGTTGATAGTGTAGAGAAGACAGGGGTTGATAGTGTAGAGAAGACAGGGGTTGATAGTGTAGAGAGAACAGGGGTTGATAGTGTAGAGAAGACAGGGGTTGATAGTGTAGGGAGAACAGGGGTTGATAGTGTAGGGAGAACAGGGGTTGATAGTGTAGAGAAGACAGGGGTTGATAGTGTAGGGAGAACAGGGGTTGATAGTGTAGAGAAGACAGGGGTTGATAGTGTAGAGAAGACAGGGGTTGGTAGTGTAGAGAAGACATGGGTTGGTAGTGTAGAGAAGACATGGCTTGGTAGTTTAGAGAAGACAGGGGTTGGTAGTGTAGAGAAGACATGGCTTGGTAGTTTAGAGAAGACGGGTTGATAGTGTAGAGAAGACAGGGGTTGATAGTGTAGGGAGAACAGGGGTTGATAGTGTAGAGAGAACAGGGGTTGATAGTGTAGGGAGAACAGGGGTTGATAGTGTAGAGAAGACATGGCTTGGTAGTTTAGAGAAGACAGGGGTTGATAGTGTAGAGAGAACAGGGGTTGATAGTGTAGAGAGAACAGGGGTTGATAGTGTAGAGAGAACAGGGGTTGATAGTGTAGGGAGAACAGGGGTTGATAGTGTAGGGAGAACAGGGGTTGATAGTGTAGAGAAGACAGGGGTTGATAGTGTAGGGAGAACAGGGGTTGATAGTGTAGGGAGAACAGGGGTTGATAGTGTAGGGAGAACAGGGGTTGATAGTGTAGGGAGAACAGGGGTTGATAGTGTAGAGAAGACAGGGGTTGATAGTGTAGGGAAGACATGGCTTGGTAGTGTAGAGAAGACAGGGGTTGATAGTGTAGAGAGAACAGGGGTTGATAGTGTAGGGAGAACAGGGGTTGATAGTGTAGGGAGAACAGGGGTTGATAGTGTAGGGAGAACAGGGGTTGATAGTGTAGAGAAGACAGGGGTTGATAGTGTAGGGAGAACAGGGGTTGATAGTGTAGAGAAGACAGGGGTTGATAGTGTAGGGATGACAGGGGTTGATAGTGTAGGGAGAACAGGGGTTGATAGTGTAGGGAGAACAGGGGTTGATAGTGTAGGGAGAACAGGGGTTGATAGTGTAGGGAGAACAGGGGTTGATAGTGTAGAGAAGACAGGGGTTGATAGTGTAGGGAGAACAGGGGTTGATAGTGTAGAGAAGACAGGGGTTGATAGTGTAGAGAAGACAGGGGTTGGTAGTGTAGAGAAGACATGGGTTGATAGTGTAGAGAAGACATGGCTTGGTAGTTTAGAGAAGACAGGGGTTGGTAGTGTAGAGAAGACATGGCTTGGTAGTTTAGAGAAGACGGGTTGATAGTGTAGAGAAGACAGGGGTTGATAGTGTAGGGAGAACAGGGGTTGATAGTGTAGAGAGAACAGGGGTTGATAGTGTAGGGAGAACAGGGGTTGATAGTGTAGAGAAGACATGGGTTGGTAGTTTAGAGAAGACAGGGGTTGATAGTGTAGAGAGAACAGGGGTTGATAGTGTAGAGAGAACAGGGGTTGATAGTGTAGAGAGAACAGGGGTTGATAGTGTAGGGAGAACAGGGGTTGATAGTGTAGGGAGAACAGGGGTTGATAGTGTAGAGAAGACAGGGGTTGATAGTGTAGGGAGAACAGGGGTTGATAGTGTAGGGAGAACAGGGGTTGATAGTGTAGGGAGAACAGGGGTTGATAGTGTAGGGAGAACAGGGGTTGATAGTGTAGGGAGAACAGGGGTTGATAGTGTAGAGAAGACAGGGGTTGATAGTGTAGGAAGACAGGGGTTGATAGTGTAGAGAAGACAGGGGTTGATAGTGTAGAGAGAACAGGGGTTGATAGTGTAGGGAGAACAGGGGTTGATAGTGTAGGGAGAACAGGGGTTGATAGTGTAGAGAAGACAGGGGTTGATAGTGTAGGGAGAACAGGGGTTGATAGTGTAGAGAGAACAGGGGTTGATAGTGTAGAGAAGACAGGGGTTGATAGTGTAGAGAAGACAGGGGTTGATAGTGTAGGGAAACAGGGGTTGATAGTGTAGGGAGAACAGGGGTTGATAGTGTAGGGAGAACAGGGGTTGATAGTGTAGGGAGAACAGGGGTTGATAGTGTAGAGAAGACAGGGGTTGATAGTGTAGGGAGAACAGGGGTTGATAGTGTAGAGAAGACAGGGGTTGATAGTGTAGAGAAGACAGGGGTTGATAGTGTAGAGAAGACAGGGGTTGATAGTGTAGAGAAGACATGGGTTGGTAGTTTAGAGAAGACAGGGGTTGATAGTGTAGAGAAGACATGGGTTGATAGTGTAGAGAAGACAGGGGTTGATAGTGTAGGGAGAACAGGGGTTGATAGTGTAGAGAAGACATGGGTTGATAGTGTAGGGAGAACAGGGGTTGATAGTGTAGGGAGAACAGGGGTTGATAGTGTAGAGAAGACAGGGGTTGATAGTGTAGAGAAGACAGGGGTTGATAGTGTAGGGAGAACAGGGGTTGATAGTGTAGGGAGAACAGGGGTTGATAGTGTAGGGAGAACAGGGGTTGATAGTGTAGAGAAGACAGGGGTTGATAGTGTAGGGAGAACAGGGGTTGATAGTGTAGAGAAGACAGGGGTTGATAGTGTAGAGAAGACAGGGGTTGATAGTGTAGAGAAGACATGGGTTGATAGTGTAGAGAAGACAGGGGTTGTAGTGTAGAGAAGACAGGGGTTGATAGTGTAGAGAAGACATGGCTTGGTAGTGTAGAGAAGACAGGGGTTGATAGTGTAGAGAAGACAGGGGTTGATAGTGTAGGGAGAACAGGGGTTGATAGTGTAGAGAAGACAGGGTTGATAGTGTAGGGAGAACAGGGGTTGATAGTGTAGGGAGAACAGGGGTTGATAGTGTAGAGAAGACAGGGGTTGATAGTGTAGAGAAGACAGGGGTTGATAGTGTAGGGAGAACAGGGGTTGATAGTGTAGGGAGAACAGGGGTTGATAGTGTAGGGAGAACAGGGGTTGATAGTGTAGAGAAGACAGGGGTTGATAGTGTAGGGAGAACAGGGGTTGATAGTGTAGGGAGAACAGGGGTTGATAGTGTAGAGAAGACAGGGGTTGATAGTGTAGAGAAGACAGGGGTTGATAGTGTAGAGAAGACAGGGGTTGATAGTGTAGAGAAGACAGGGGTTGATAGTGTAGAGAGAAGTGTAGAGAAGATAGTGATAGTGTAGAGAGACAGGGGTTGATAGTGTAGAGAAGACAGGGGTTGATAGTGTAGAGAGAACAGGGGTTGATAGTGTAGGGAGAACAGGGGTTGATAGTGTAGGGAGAACAGGGGTTGATAGTGTAGAGAAGACAGGGGTTGATAGTGTAGAGAGACAGGGGTTGATAGTGTAGGGAGAACAGGGGTTGATAGTGTAGAGAAGACAGGGGTTGATAGTGTAGAGAAGACAGGGGTTGATAGTGTAGAGAAGACAGGGGTTGATAGTGTAGAGAGAACAGGGGTTGATAGTGTAGAGAGACAGGGTTGATAGTGTAGAAGACAGGGGTTGATAGTGTAGGGAGAACAGGGGTTGATAGTGTAGGGAGAACAGGGGTTGATAGTGTAGAGAAGACAGGGGTTGATAGTGTAGAGAAGACAGGGGTTGATAGTGTAGAGAAGACAGGGGTTGATAGTGTAGAGAGAACAGGGGTTGATAGTGTAGAGAAGACAGGGGTTGATAGTGTAGGGAGAACAGGGGTTGATAGTGTAGGAGACAGGGGTTGATAGTGTAGAGAGACAGGGGTTGATAGTGTAGGGAGAACAGGGGTTGATAGTGTAGAGAAGACAGGGGTTGATAGTGTAGAGAAGACAGGGGTTGATAGTGTAGAGAAGACATGGGTTGATAGTGTAGAGAAGACATGGCTTGGTAGTTTAGAGAAGACAGGGGTTGGTAGTGTAGAGAAGACATGGCTTGTAGTTTAGAGAAGACGGGTTGATAGTGTAGAGAAGACAGGGGTTGATAGTGTAGGGAGAACAGGGGTTGATAGTGTAGAGAGAACAGGGGTTGATAGTGTAGGGAGAACAGGGGTTGATAGTGTAGAGAAGACATGGCTTGGTAGTTTAGAGAAGACAGGGGTTGATAGTGTAGAGAGAACAGGGTTGATAGTGTAGAGAGAACAGGGGTTGATAGTGTAGAGAGAACAGGGGTTGATAGTGTAGAGAGAACAGGGGTTGATAGTGTAGGGAGAACAGGGGTTGATAGTGTAGGGAGAACAGGGTTGATAGTGTAGAGAGAACAGGGTTGATAGTGTAGAGAAGACAGGGGTTGATAGTGTAGAGAAGACAGGGGTTGATAGTGTAGAGAGACAGGGGTTGATAGTGTAGGAGAACAGGGTTGATAGTGTAGGGAAACAGGGGTTGATAGTGTAGGAGAACAGGGGTTGATAGTGTAGAGAAGACAGGGGTTGATAGTGTAGAGAGACAGGGGTTGATAGTGTAGAGAAGACAGGGGTTGATAGTGTAGAGAAGACAGGGGTTGATAGTGTAGAGAAGACAGGGGTTGATAGTGTAGAGAGAACAGGGTTGATAGTGTAGAGAAGACAGGGGTTGATAGTGTAGGGAGAACAGGGTTGATAGTGTAGAGAAGACAGGGTTGATAGTGTAGAGAAGACAGGGGTTGATAGTGTAGGGAGAACAGGGGTTGATAGTGTAGGGAGAACAGGGGTTGATAGTGTAGAGAGAACAGGGGTTGATAGTGTAGGAGAACAGGGGTTGATAGTGTAGAGAAGACAGGGGTTGATAGTGTAGAGAAGACAGGGGTTGATAGTGTAGAGAAGACAGGGGTTGATAGTGTAGAGAAGACAGGGTTGGTAGTGTAGAGAGACAGGGGTTGATAGTGTAGAGAAGACAGGGTTTGATAGTGTAGAGAAGAGGGTTGATAGTGTAGAGAAGACAGGGGTTGATAGTGTAGGAGAACAGGGGTTGATAGTGTAGGGAGAACAGGGTTGATAGTGTAGAGAAGACAGGGGTTGATAGTGTAGAGAAGACAGGGGTTGATAGTGTAGAGAGAAAGGGGTTGATAGTGTAAGAGAACAGGGTTGATAGTGTAGGGAGACAGGGTTGATAGTGTAGGAAACAGGGGTTGATAGTGTAGAGAGACAGGGGTTGATAGTGTAGAGAAGACAGGGTTTGATAGTGTAGGAGAACAGGGGTTGATAGTGTAGAGAGAACAGGGGTTGATAGTGTAGGAGAACAGGGTTGATAGTGTAGGAGAACAGGGTTGATAGTGTAGAGAGACAGGGGTTGATAGTGTAGGAGAACAGGGGTTGATAGTGTAGGAGAACAGGGGTTGATAGTGTAGGGAGAACAGGGGTTGATAGTGTAGAGAAGACAGGGGTTGATAGTGTAGGAGAACAGGGGTTGATAGTGTAGAGAAGACAGGGTTGATAGTGTAGAGAAGACAGGGGTTGATAGTGTAGGAAGACAGGGGTTGATAGTGTAGGAGAACAGGGGTTGATAGTGTAGAGGAGAACAGGGTTGATAGTGTAGAGAGAACAGGGGTTGATAGTGTAGGGAGAACAGGGGTTGATAGTGTAGGGAGAACAGGGGTTGATAGTGTAGAGAAGACAGGGGTTGATAGTGTAGGGAGAACAGGGGTTGATAGTGTAGAGAAGACAGGGGTTGATAGTGTAGAGAAGACAGGGGTTGATAGTGTAGAGAGACAGGGGTTGATAGTGTAGAGAAGACATGGGTTGATAGTGTAGAGAAGACATGGGTTGGTAGTGTAGAGAAGACAGGGGTTGATAGTGTAGAGAAGACATGGGTTGATAGTGTAGAGAAGACAGGGTTGATAGTGTAGAGAAGACAGGGGTTGATAGTGTAGGGAGAACAGGGGTTGATAGTGTAGAGAAGACAGGGGTTGATAGTGTAGGAGAACAGGGGTTGATAGTGTAGGGAGAACAGGGGTTGATAGTGTAGAGAAGACAGGGTTGATAGTGTAGAGAAGACAGGGGTTGATAGTGTAGGGAGAACAGGGGTTGATAGTGTAGGGAGACACGGGGTTGATAGTGTAGGGAGAACAGGGGTTGATAGTGTAGAGAGACAGGGTTGATAGTGTAGGAAACAGGGGTTGATAGTGTAGAGAGACAGGGTTGATAGTGTAGAAAGACAGGGGTTGATAGTGTAGAGAAGACAGGGGTTGATAGTGTAGAGAGACAGGGGTTGATAGTGTAGAGAAGACAGGGGTTGATAGTGTAGAGAAGACAGGGGTTGATAGTGTAGAGAGACAGGGTTTGATAGTGTAGAGAAGACAGGGGTTGATAGTGTAAGGAGACAGGGGTTGATAGTGTAGGGAGAACAGGGGTTGATAGTGTAGAGAAGACAGGGGTTATAGTGTAGAGAAGACAGGGGTTGATAGTGTAGGAGAACAGGGGTTGATAGTGTAGAGAGACAGGGGTTGATAGTGTAGAGAAGACAGGGGTTGATAGTGTAGAGAGACAGGGGTTGATAGTGTGGAGAGACAGGGTTGATAGTGTAGAGAAGACAGGGGTTTAGTGTAGAGAGACAGGGGTTGATAGTGTAGAGAGACAGGGTTGATAGTGTAGAGAAGACAGGGGTTGATAGTGTAGAGAGAACAGGGTTGATAGTGTAGGGAGAACAGGGTTGATAGTGTAGGGAGACAGGGGTTGATAGTGTAGAGAAGACAGGGGTTGATAGTGTAGGGAGAACAGGGGTTGATAGTGTAGAGAAGACAGGGGTTGATAGTGTAGAGAGACAGGGGTTGATAGTGTAGAGAAGACAGGGGTTGATAGTGTAGAGAAGACAGGGGTTGATAGTGTAGAGAGACAGGGGTTGATAGTGTAGGAAGACAGGGGTTGATAGTGTAGAGAGACAGGGGTTGATAGTGTAGAGAAACAGGGGTTGATAGTGTAGGGAGAACAGGGGTTGATAGTGAGATGTGTATAAGAGACAGGTTTAGAGAAGACAGGGGTTGATAGTGTAGGGAGAACAGGGGTTGATAGTGTAGAGAGAACAGGGGTTGATAGTGTAGAGAAGACAGGGGTTGATAGTGTAGAGAAGACAGGGGTTGATAGTGTAGGGAGAACAGGGGTTGATAGTGTAGGGAGACAGGGGTTGATAGTGTAGGAGAACAGGGGTTGATAGTGTAGAGAGACAGGGTTGATAGTGTAGGGAAGAACAGGGGTTGATAGTGTAGGGAGAACAGGGTTGATAGTGTAGAGAAGACAGGGTTGATAGTGTAGAGAGACAGGGGTTGATAGTGTAGAGAAGACAGGGTTGATAGTGTAGAGAAGACAGGGGTTGATAGTGTAGAGAAGACAGGGTTGATAGTGTAGAGAAGACAGGGGTTGATAGTGTAGAGAAGACAGGGTTGATAGTGTAGGAGAGACAGGGGTTGATAGTGTAGGAGAACAGGGGTTGATAGTGTAGGGAGAACAGGGGTTGATAGTGTAGAGAAGACGGGGTTGATAGTGTAGAGAAGACAGGGGTTGATAGTGTAAGAGAGAACAGGGGTTGATAGTGTAGGGAGAACAGGGTTGATAGTGTGGGAGAACAGGGGTTGATAGTGTAGGGAGAACAGGGGTTGATAGTGTAGGGAGAACAGGGGATAGTGTAGGGAAGACAGGGGTTGATAGTGTAGGGAGAACAGGGGTTGATAGTGTAGAGAAGACAGGGGTTGATAGTGTAGAGAAGACAGGGGTTGATAGTGTAGAGAAGACAGGGGTTGATAGTGTAGAGAAGACTGGGTTGATAGTGTAGAGAAGACAGGGTTGATAGTGTAGAGAAGACAGGGTTGATAGTGTAGAGAGACAGGGGTTGATAGTGTAGAGANAACGGAGAGAGGGGAGATACTGGAGAGAGAAACAGGAGAGAGAAAACCGGTAGAGAGGGGAGATACTGGAGAGAGAAACGGAGAGAGAAACGGAGAGAGAAACGGAGAGAGAACGGAGAGAGAAACGGAGAGAGAGAGAAACGGAGAGAGAAACGGAGAGAGGGGAGAAACAGGAGAGAGAAACGGAGAGAGGGGAGAAAACAGGAGAGAGAAACGGAGAGAGGGGAGAAACAGGAGAGAAATAGAGAGAGAAACGGAGAGAGGGAGATACAGGAGAGAAACGGAGAGAGAAACAGAGAGAGAAACGAGAGAGGGGAGAAACAGGAGAGAGCACAGGAGAGAGAAACGGGGAGATACAGGAGAGAAACAGAGAATGAGAGATGGAGAGGAGGAAGGGAGGGAGATACAGGAGAGAACAG
Source organism: Oncorhynchus kisutch (assembly GCF_002021735.2). Classification (NCBI taxonomy): domain Eukaryota; kingdom Metazoa; phylum Chordata; class Actinopteri; order Salmoniformes; family Salmonidae; genus Oncorhynchus; species Oncorhynchus kisutch. Next base: position 53,734,762 of record NC_034192.2, on the reverse strand, counting down.
AGAGAGAAACGGAAGCGAAACGGAGAGAGAAATGGAGAGAGAAGGAAGAGAAACGGAGAGAGGAGAAACAGGAGAGAGAACAGGAGAGAGAAACAGAGAGAGGGGAGATACAGGAGAGAGAAACAGGAGAGAGAAACGGAGAGAGAAACGGAGAGAGAAACGGAGAGAGAAACGGAGATAGGGGAGAAACAGGAGAGAAACAGAGAGAGAAACGGAGAGAGGGGAGATACAGGAGAGAAACAGAGAGAGAAATGGAGAGAGGGGAGATACAGGAGAGAAACAGAGAGAGAAACGGAGAGAGAAACAGAGAGAAACGGAGAGAGGGGAGAAACAGGAGAGAAACAGGAGAGAAACGGAGAGAGAAACGGAGAGAGGGGAGAAACAGAGAGAGAAACAGAGAGAGAAAAACGGAGAGAGGGGAGATACTGGAGAGAGCAAGGAGAGAGGAGAGAAACAGGAGAGAGAAACGGAGAGAGGGGAGAAACAGGAGAGAGAAACGGAGAGAGGGGAGAAACAGGAGAGAAACAGAGAGAAACGGAGAGAGGGGAGATACAGGAGAGAAACGGAGAGAGAAACGGAGAGAGAAACGGAGAGAGAAACGGAGAGAGGGGAGAAACAGGACGAGAGAAAACAGGATGAGAGGAAACAGGGGAGATACAGGAGAGAAAACAGAGAGAAATGGAGAGAGGGGAGAAACAGGGAGAGAGAAACGGAAGAGGGGAGAACCGGAGGAGAACACCGAGAGAGAAACGGAGAGAGGGGAGATCACAGGAGAGAAACGGAGAGAGCAACCGGAGCAGAGCAACCGGAGAGAGAAACAGGAGAGGAGAAACAGGAGAGAGAAACGGGGAGATACCCGGAGAGAAACAGAGAGAAATGGAGAGAGGGGAGATACAGGAGAGAAAACGGAGAGAGAAAACGGAGAGTGACACGGAGAGAGAACACGGACGAGCAGAAAACGGTAGAGAGGCGGAGAAACAGGAGAGAGAAACAGGAGAGAGACAACAGGACGAGGGGAGATACACGGAGAGAGACCACAGGCGAGAGAAAACGGACGAGAGAACGGAGAGAGAAACGGAGAGAGGGGAGAAACAGGAGAGAAACAGAGAGAGACAACGGAGAGAGGGGAGATACAGGAGAGAAACAGAGAGAGAAATGGAGAGAGGGGAGATACAGGAGAGAAACAGAGAGAGAAACGGAGAGAGAAACAGAGAGAAACGCAGAGAGGGGAGAACAGGAGAGAAACAGGAGAGAAACGGAGAGAGAAACGGAGAGAGAAACGGAGAGAGGGGAGAAACAGGAGAGAGAAACAGGAGAGAGAAACAGAGAGAGGGGAGATACTGGAGAGAGAAACAGGAGAGAGAAACGGAGAGAGAAACGGAGAGAGGAGAGAAACGGAGAGAGAAACGGAGAGAGGAGAGAACAGGAGAGAGAAACGGAGAGAGGGGAGAAACAGGAGAGAGAAACGGAGAGAGGGGAGAAACAGGAGAGAGAAACGGAGAGAGGGGAGAAACAGGAGAGAAACAGAGAGAGAAACGGAGAGAGGGGAGATACAGGAGAGAAACGGAGAGAGAACGGAGAGAGAAACGGAGAGAGAAACGGAGAGAGGGGAGAAACAGGAGAGAGAAACAGGAGAGAGAAACGGGGAGATACAGGAGAGAACAGAGAGAAATGGAGAGCGGGGAGATACAGGAGAGAAACAGAGAGAGAAACGGAGAGCGAAACGGAGAGAGAAATGGAGAGAGAAACGGAGAGAGAAACGGAGAGAGGGGAGAAACAGGAGAGAGAAACAGGAGAGAGAAACGAGAGAGAAACGGAGAGAGAAACGGAGAGAGGGGAGAAACAGGAGAGAAACAGAGAGAGAAACGGAGAGAGGGGAGATACAGGAGAGAAACAGAGAGAGAAATGGAGAGAGGGGAGATACAGGAGAGAAACAGAGAGAGAAACGGAGAGAGAAACAGAGAGAAACGGAGAGAGGGGAGAACAGGAGAGAAACGGAGAGAGAACGGAGAGAGAAACGGAGAGAGAAACGGAGAGAGGGGAGAAACAGGAGAGAGAAACAGGAGAGAGAAACGGAGAGAGGGGAGATACTGGAGAGAGAAACAGGAGAGAGAAACAGGAGAGAGAAACAGGAGAGAGAAACGGAGAGAGAAACGGAGAGAGGAGAGAAACAGGAGAGAGAAACGGAGAGAGGGGAGAACAGGAGAGAAACAGAGAGAGAAACGGAGAGAGGGGAGATACAGGAGAGAAACGGAGAGAGAAACGGAGAGAGAAACGGAGAGAGGGGAGAAACAGGAGAGAGAAACGGGGAGATACAGGAGAGAAACAGAGAGAAATGGAGAGAGGGGAGATACAGGAGAGAAACAGAGAGAGAAACGGAGAGAGAACGGAGAGAGAAACGGAGAGAGAAATGGAGAGAGAAACGGAGAGAGAAACGGAGAGAGGGGAGAAACAGGAGAGAGAAACAGGAGAGAGAAACAGAGAGAGGGGAGATACAGGAGAGAAACAGAGAGAGAAATGGAGAGAGGGGAGATACAGGAGAGAAACAGAGAGAGAAACGGAGAGAGAAACAGAGAGAAACGGAGAGAGGGGAGATACAGGAGAGAAACAGAGAGAGAAACGGAGAGAGGGGAGATACAGGAGAGAAACGGAGAGAGAAACGGAGAGAGAAACAGGAGTTGATTGAGAGAGAGAGAATAAGATATGTTACTGTATGGTATATATATTTTTCTCTAACCGTGAAGCTAAATATCTTTTCCGGTCTAATTGTGTTGTGTTGTGTGTTTGTGTGTGTGTGTGTGTGTGTGTGTGTGCAATCGTGTGTCAGAGCATGTGGGTGTTCGCACGCACACGCACACATACACACATACACACACGCACACACACACATACACACATACACACACACACACACACACACACACACACACACACACACACACACACACACACACACACACACACACACAATCCCAGTGTCAGGCAGGCCTTGTAGAGGTCTTATCAGCTGTGGTTAATCAGTAGGAGGCTTAGTTACCACTGGTTTAATGATGCTCATTAATATGTAGTAATATACCCCAGGTCATACAGTAATTAAACATCTCATTCTGCACTGAGAGACAGGGTGCAGCTTAAAGAGACTCTGCGACTTGGAGTGCATCCCAAATGGCACCCTATTCCCTATTTAATGCACTACTTTTGAGTAGTCGCTTGCTCTGTAGGGTTTTAAACTATGTATCTGATAGTCTGATAGTCTGTAAACTGTTGATGTACAAAATAGTTGTATAAAATAAATTATCAATTGATTGATTGATAAAATGAGGTTAGATATTCTACTGGACAGTCTTGATAGTCTCTGGGTGGGTTGTGTGGCTGGTCTGAGTCTCTGGGTGGGTGGGTTGTGTAGCTGGTCTGATAGTCTCTGGGTGGGTTGTGTAGCTGGTATGAGTCTCTGGGTGGGTTGTGTAGCTGGTATGAGTCTCTGGGTGGGTTGTGTAGCTGGTCTGAGTCTCTGGGTGGGTTGTGTAGCTGGTCTGAGTCTCTGGGTGGGTTGTGTAGCTGCTCTGATAGTCTCTGGGTGGGTTGTGTAGCTGCTCTGATAGTCTCTGGGTGGGTTGTGTAGCTGGTATGAGTCTCTGGGTGGGTTGTGTAGCTGGTCTGAGTCTCTGGGTGGGTTGTGTAGCTGCTCTGATAGTCTCTGGGTGGGTTGTGTAGCTGCTCTGATAGTCTCTGGGTGGGTTGTGTAGCTGCTCTGATAGTCTCTGGGAGGGTGTGTAGCTGCTCTGATAGTCTCTGGGTGGGTTGTGTAGCTGCTCTGATAGTCTCTGGGTGGGTTGTGTAGCTGCTCTGATAGTCTCTGGGAGGGTTGTGTAGCTGCTCTGATAGTCTCTGGGTGGGTTGTGTAGCTGCTCTGATAGTCTCTGGGTGGGTTGTGTAGCTGCTCTGATCGTCTCTGGGTGGGTTGTGTAGCTGCTCTGATCGTCTCTGGGTGGGTTGTGTAGCTGCTCTGATAGTCTCTGGGTGGGTTGTGTAGCTGCTCTGATAGTCTCTGGGTGGGTTGTGTAGCTGCTCTGATAGTCTCTGGGTGGGTTGTGTGGCTGCTCTGATAGTCTCTGGGTGGGTTGTGTAGCTGCTCTGATAGTCTCTGGGTGGGTTGTGTAGCTGCTCTGATAGTCTCTGGGTGGGTTGTGTAGCTGCTCTGATAGTCTCTGGGTGGGTTGTGTAGCTGCTCTGATAGTCTCTGGGTGGGTTGTGTAGCTGCTCTGATAGTCTCTGGGTGGGTTGTGTAGCTGCTCTGATAGTCTCTGGGTGGGTTGTGTAGCTGCTCTGATAGTCTCTGGGTGGGTTGTGTAGCTGCTCTGATAGTCTCTGGGTGGGTTGTGTAGCTGCTCTGATAGTCTCTGGGTGGGTTGTGTGGCTGCTCTGATAGTCTCTGGGTGGGTTGTGTAGCTGCTCTGATAGTCTCTGGGTGGGTTGTGTAGCTGCTCTGATAGTCTCTGGGTGGGTTGTGTAGCTGCTCTGATAGTCTCTGGTGGGTTGTGTAGCTGCTCTGATAGTCTCTGGTGGGTTGTGTAGCTGCTCTGATAGTCTCTGGGTGGGTTGGTAGCTGCTCTGATAGTCTCTGGGTGGGTTGTGTAGCTGCTCTGATAGTCTCTGGGTGGGTTGTGTAGCTGCTCTGATAGTCTCTGGGTGGGTTGTGTAGCTGCTCTGATAGTCTCTGGGTGGGTTGTGTAGCTGCTCTGATAGTCTCTGGGTGGGTTGTGTGGCTGCTCTGATAGTCTCTGGGTGGGTTGTGTAGCTGCTCTGATAGTCTCTGGGTGGGTTGTGTAGCTGCTCTGATAGTCTCTGGGTGTTTTTATTTTATTTATATTTTATACCTTTATTTAACTAGGCAAGTCAGTTAAGAACAAATTCTTGTTTTCAATGACGGCCTGGGAACAGTGGGTTAACTGCCTGTTCAGGGGCAGAACGACAGATTTTGTTCCTTGTCAGCTTGGCGACTTGAACTTGCAACCTTTCGGTTACCAGTCCAATGCTCTAACCACTAGGCTACCCTGCCGCCCCGGGTCGTGTAGCTGGTCTGATAGTTTAGATTTTTTTTGTCAGTTAAGAACACATTCTTATTTCCAATTAGGCCTATATCTGATTGCTCTGTATTTTCAACCAGTAGGTGTTGAGCCCCAGCTTTTTTCAGTAGTCTAGAGAAGCATCTAATTTCTATTGCCTTTGTTCTGAGGGTTAGAAAGGGGGGAGGGGTGGGGAGAGTAGGGCAGTGAGTAATGGGTTTGAAGTGGGTAATATGATGGAGGCAAGAAGAGGAGGTATGGTAGAGTGGAAAAAGAGAGAGAAAGGGAATATTATAAAGAGAAGAGAGAGAAGGATGTGAGCAACATAGGACTGTGCATCAAAATCTAACGTCTACCTGGCCCACCACTCTACCCTGGACATGAACAGATTTCACCACCAGGTCCTCCTTTACAAGTCTGCAGTCCCAACTTTTGCCAGGACACTGAAGGATATCACCCTCAACCGCAGCCCCAGCACCTCACACAGGAGCAACAGGGCAAACAAACGCTGACCAGGCCCCTCAGGTCAGACCTATGCCCCCCCCCACCAAGCCCCGTGCCCCTGCAGAAAGGACCTCAATATGAAGCCATACATATGCCCAGGCCATGAGCATAGCAACAGGCCCAACCCCCACTAGAACACACCCCCCAAGCCCCATCCTGTGACCTAAGAGGTATATATCACATGCTCTGCTTACACCTTCTGTGATGGTCCGACCCTAAACCACATTTAAACAACACTAGACACTATGGAACACAAAGCTCTTACCATCTCATCCTGGAACATACAAGGTCTGAGGTCATCTGCCTTTGGCCTAAAAAGCAGAAACCCAGACTTCATCAAATAAATTGGAAATACAGACATTGTCATCCTTCAAGAAACAGGGTCTAGGTTACAGAGAGCTGGTTGTCCCATCCACCAAACTACCAGGTATGAAACAGGGTCTAGGTTACAGAGAGCTGGTTTTCCCATCCACCAACCTACCAGGTGTGAAACAGGGTCTAGTTTACAGAGAGCTGGTAGTCCCGTCCACCAAACTACCAGGTGTGAAACAGGGTCTAGGTTACAGAGAGCTGGTTTTCCCATCCACCAACCTACCAGGTGTGAAACAGGGTCTAGTTTACAGAGAGCTGGTAGTCCCATCCACCAACCTACCAGGTGTGAAACAGGGTCTAGGTTACAGTGAGCTGGTAGTCCCATCCAACAAACTACCAGGTGTGAAACAGGGTCTAGGTTACAGAGAGCTGGTAGGCCCATCCACAAAACTACCAGGTATGAAACAGGGTATAGAGGAGATGGACTGGTTGCCCTCTAGGTTACAGAAAGCTGGTTGTCCATTCCACCAAACTACCAGGTATGAAACAGGGTATAGAGGAGATGGACTGGTTGCCCTCTAGGTTACAGAGAGGTGGTAGGCCCATCCACCAAACTACCAGGTATGAAACAGGATATAGAGGAGATGGACTGGTTGCCCTCTAGGTTACAGAGAGCTGGTAGGCCCATCCACCAAACTACCAGGTGTGAAACAGGGTCTAGGTTACAGAGAGCTGGTAGGCTCATCCACCAAACTACCAGGTATGAAACAGGGTATAGAGGAGATGGACTGGTTGCCCTCTAGGGTACAGAGAGCTGGTAGGCCCATCCACCAAACTACCAGGTGTGAAACAGGGTCTAGGTTACAGAGAGCTGGTTGTCCCATCCACCGAACTACCAGGTGTGAAACAGGGAAGAGCTGATATTGGGCCTGGTTCGCAGTCTCCTTCCCAATTCATACTGAAACAGGAAAGGGCCCTCCCCAAACTGTTGCCACAAGGTTGGAAGCACAGAATCGTTTAGGATGTCATTGTATGCTGTAGCGTTAAGATTTCCCCTCACTTGAACTAAGGGGCCATGCCTGAACCATGAAAAACAGCCCCAGACCATTATTCCTCCTCCACCAAACTTTACATGTTGCCAATATGCATTGGGGCAGGTAGCGTTCTCCTGGCATCCGCCAAACCCAGATTTGTCCGTCGGACAGCCAGATGGTGAATCGTGATTCATCACTCCAGAGAACGTGTTTCCACTGCTCCAGAGTCCAATGGCGGCAAGCTTTACACCACTCCAACCGACACTTGGAATAGCTTTGAGTTTTTCAATTTAAACTATTATACCAAATTCTTGCAACTAATACAATGCTATATATAAATGTTTCATTTTATCAGCCATTCCTGAACCTGCGACCAAAAACAAGCTACATATGGGCAGTACCAAATTAACTGCTCTGCAGATATATATATATATATATTATTTATCAGCTCTGCAGATTTTGCTGTGAAGAGACAGACAGTTAATTTGGTACTGCCCATATGTAGCTTGTTTTTGGTCGCAGGTTCAGGAATGACTGAAGAAATGAAACATTTACTTGGAGCTAACTGCAAATAGCACTGCTGGATAATTTCATAAGTCGTAGTCAATCAACCAATACTATAATAATACTCTTAGCAAAGGTGTTTATCTTTCATTTACAATCTGTAGAAACTATGAAACTATGAGAATAGAAAGATTCAGAACTTTTTGAAACAGCACAGTGGAAAAATATATGGCAGCTAAAAATCCAATTGGTCTTCAGCGATAAATGAGAGGGGTTGAGGGTAGCTGAAGGATGGGACTAAAAACTAACGAAAGATAAATACTGTAAAATATACTGTCCATGAAGTGTATATAGTACATATAATCTGGAAGTGGAAGACTAAGTATTGTTGTTCATTAGTAGACTCCAATTAGGGGAGGGGTGTTAGGGTTAGGGGGAAACAATAATGAAGGAACATATATTTCATTAGTAGACTCCAATTAGGGGAAACACTGCCTAGATTTGAATTTAGTTCAACTACAACCAAGCTATTGTAAAATGCTAACGTGAACGCCCCAACACAGGTCATGATGAGGCTGAGAGAGTGGACAACGAGATCAGCAGTATGGCAGTAGCCCACGCACGCACGCACACACGCACGCATGCACACGCACATTCACTAACACACACACACACGCACTAACAAACACTAACACACTCTTCTCACCTGACCAGCACAAGGCAGATGGTCACAGACTGGAGAGGTGCCACATCTCAGCTCTCACCACATCTCTCTCTCTCTCTCTCTCTCTCTCACATACAGAAGTTTCAAAAGAATGAAGACATTACAAATGTCATATTACATATATATACAGTGTTGTAACGATGTACAAATGGTTAAGGTACAAAAGGGAAAATAAATATGGGTTGTATTTACAATGGTGTTTGTTCTTCACTTTTCTTGTGGCAACAGGTCACAAATCTTGCTGCTGTAATGGCTCACTGTGGGATTTCACGCAGTTGATATGTGAGATTATCAAAATCGGGTTTGTTTTCAAATTCTTTGTGGATCTCTGTAATCTGAGGGAAATATGTGTCTCTAATATGGTCAGACATTGGGCAGGAGGTTAGGAAGTGCAGCTCAGTTTCTATCTAATTTTGTGGGCAGTGTGGACATAGCCTGTCTTCTCCTGAGAGCCAGGTCAGCTTTCCTTAAGTTTGGGTCAGTCACAGTGGTCAGGTATTCTGCTACTGTGTACTCTCTATTTAGGGCCAACTAGCATTCTGGTTTGCTCAGTTGTTTTGTTAATTCTTTCCAATGTCTCAAGTAATTATCTTTTTGTTTTCACATGATTTGGTTGGGTCTAGTTGTGTTACTGTCCTGCTCTGTGGGGTCTGTCCTGCTCTGTCCTTCTCTGTTTGTGTTTGTGAACAGAGCCCCAGGACCAGATTGCTTGGGGGACTATTCTCCATGTTCATCTCTCTGTAGGTGATGGCTTTGTTATGCAAGGTTTGGGAATCATTTCCTTTTAGGTGGTTGTAGAATTTAACAGCTATTTTCCGGATTTTGATAATTAGTGGCTATCAGCCTAATTCTGCTCTGCATCCATTATTTGGTGTTTTACGTTGTACACGGAGGATATTTTTGCAGAATTCTGCATGCAGAGTCTCAATTTG